>NW_027285382.1:0-57733 GCF_040894005.1 Engystomops pustulosus | reverse complement strand
AGTCAGACTAGTGATTTGAATAGTACTCTTGGGTTGGTATACTATATGCTGAAAATATTTGTGTATTTTTTTATAAAAGCTTTTGACTCTTACATCATTGTGTGGGAAAGCAGAAGTTATATGACAAGAATTTTAAGTATTGCATCAAAATACATGTAGCAATGTTCATTTACAGGCCACAGAACTAAGTGGCTATGTTGAACTTTGATAAAAATCTTCCTGAAATTATTTAGAAATAATGCAATATATCAGGCTGAGATTTTACAGGGTATTTGTACCAGGGCCAAAGTACGTCCGTTTTTTTTTGTATTTACCTTGGAATTCAAGCAAAACCATGCACTTTACATATATTTCACAGTAATCAATAATTTTACAATAATTTTAATGAAAAACTGACAAAACTACAATACAATGGCAGTGTGAAAGCCAGTTTCTAAAAACTATCTTAAACCCTTGGTAAATGTGGCACAGGGCATTTAAGATGGTTTTTGGTGCATATTCTAAAACAGATTGACAATTCTGTCCCATTAAAGTACATTTACCACCAGGATGAAAGACTTATGCAAATGAGCCCGAGGGACTCCATTAACACCTATAGAGCCTGGAGCCCCTCATTTGCATATAGTCCTTCATCCTGCTGGTAGATGCCCTTTAACTGCGGGATATCCCTGCAGGTAATGTTGCAGGCCCATGTACATATTATAAAGAATGGCTGCACCAATGTAAAAGTACTACATTTTCATACTCCCTAGCCCTCTTAGTCTTAAAACAGAAAAAACCTTGTTGGTCAGGCCTAAAACTTAACCTTAACCTTATTCAACTAATAAAATCTCCAGTTTCACTCGAAAACATTTTTTAAGAATTGCTTGCTGGGGCTGCTATTATTCCATATAACATGTACTTTTGGGAGAGTAATTCTCTCCTCAATAATATATTTTATTAGTGATTTACACTAGTAGGCAACCTCAAACAAGAACCTTAAAACACACACATGTGCCCCCCAACATGTTTCGCCAGAGCATCGGCGTCATCAGGGGATCGGGGCTACTGTACAGTGAGCCCTCTCCATGTGCACGCACCCAATGCATGTTGTACTGTTATTGCGTGCGTTGGGAAGGGGTTAATGAATTGGCGCATGGACCAAAATGTTATGCACTCAATAGACCAGCTTTTAGCACCAAATATAATATAAGCAACAAAAAACTGGTGGATTCACAAGCTGCACCAAAAATTTGTGCCAAAAAATAGAAAATAATAATATTGAGAGTGTCGAAAAAATCCAATGTTATGGCGTCGGCACTTCCTAAATTTAGGTGCAGAAAAAAAAGCGCCATTAATTTTTCATTTCAAAGGCCATAACAAATGCCTCCCTCTAGGTAACTTGAACCCTAGAGAGTAGAGTGCAGTATATGGAGAATTTGCTATACATATGTAAAAGTGTGCCACTGGCACACCGTTGCGTATCTTCAGCAATGACAGGTCCTGGCAATGTCAGGGCAACTGAAGGTTGTTCCCCAATGACGTCAAAATGATCAGTTATAACCATGTCTATGCTCCTCTGAGTTTTGAATGCCGTCGGCGACAATGAAGGGGTTGACACCCAAGATTAGTGCCAGCACTGATCACACATGTTAGCGGTGGGTGTTTGCTTCACTATAAGCAAACACCAGGTCTGTATGTTGAGGGCTCAGCATCTAATTTAACACCCAAAAGTGTTTGCTTTGTTCTTCTAATGTTTACATACATTTTTGTGAAACCTGTCCAAAAAATAAGGCATTGGTGAATTTCCCATCTCATATAGAGGTAAAGTTTATCTTCCTTTATTGGAAACAATATTCGCATTCTGCTACATGGCAGCATGTGTGAGTGAGGTCATCGCTCAGCTCTATTTTAGGGCACTAGCTCAGTGCACAGAGACAGCTTGTGCTTCATGCTGCAAGAAAAAAAAATGGAAAAACATCAAGACAGGGAGGTAATGAGGGTAAAAAAACCCAACATAATAATGACTTCACTTCTTCACAGTCCATCTTATCGAAACAATATAATCTCCCTTGCATTACATCGATTACAGTAACTGTAAAAATCAGTTCCATAGAGAAGAATTGCGTAGCAAGGAAATATGGTACATAATCGGAACAGGTCGCTCAGGTGCTTATCCATGTGTATTGAAGTTTGGTGTAGATGAATAATTGCAGTCTTATTCTTTGTTTAGATTCTAAACAATAACTTCCTACCCATTAACTCTGGTAGGGTTCTTTCTAGTTAGGAAAGAATATTCATATAATATTTTCATGTAGTCAGTGTAAGTAGCTATTTGTGTTGTTAATTTATTTGGTATACAAATGGAAATGTGTATTTTATAATATCAGCACAGATCTATATAAGAAGAATGGAAGGGGAAAGAGTTCCCTTTTCATTTATGTTTGGTTTGCCTCCTCAGCATCTGTAGGTGCACATTTGTATTATGGTTATGAATGCCAATAGCATCTTTGCTTTCATGCAGAGGTGTAAAGAAATGTAATTTCTTTTTAATAGAAGTGACAGACGAGTATATATATAGAAATGACGAGTAAGCTGAGTATCAGCTTATACACGAGTCAATAAAAAAATAAACTTACATACTCATCCTCTGGCACCCCCATGCTCGGCTCCTTCTGTCTTCCCCGTGGCTCCGCATCTTTCTTCTGTAACAGCAGAGACGCGGCCATGTTTTCTGCCGGCCGGTGGAGCGCATGGACTGGAGCATCGCGGAGAAGACAGAAGAGGAGCTGCGCCAACATCGGAACCACCCGAAGTGCTGGCTGGGCTGGCTGTATACTGCTGGCTGGCTGTATACTACAGTGGGCTGGCTGTATATTACAGAGGGTGGGCTGGCTGTATATTACAGGGGGCGGGCTGGCTGTATACTACAGGGGGCAGGCTGGCTGTATACTACAGGGGGCAGGCTGGCTGTATACTACAGGGGGCAGGCTGGCTGTATACTACAGGGGGCAGGCTGGCTGTATACTACAGGGGGCAGGCTGGCTGTATACTACAGGGGGCAGGCTGGCTGTATACTACAGGGGGCAGGCTGGCTGTATACTTCAGGGGGCAGGCTGGCTGTATACTACAGGGGGCAAGCAGGCTATATACTACACGGGCTGGCAGGCTATATACTAAAGGGGCTTGCAGGTTGTATACTACTGGGAGCTGGCTGGCTATATACTACTGGGGGCTTGAAGGGTATATACTTGGGGGTGCTGTGACCAATGCATTTCCCACCCTTGGCTTATTCTGGAGTCAATATATTTTCCCAGTTTTTGGTGGTAAAATTAGGGACGTTCGCTTATACTCGGGTTGGCTTATACTCGAGTATCTACTATTCATGTACTATTCATTTATTCCTTATTGGAAGCTATATCATGAAGATATTCTCCTTTGAAAGTATGGCACTTTCCATATTGAAGCACATAGGGGGTAATTTATCATAGTCCATCCTCTATTGTTCTTGTTTCTTTTTTTCCTGTATAACTTGTGTGATCCTATATTTCTTGTGGAACAATTTCACTCTTTTTTTTTTTGCACATTTTTGCCCAATATTCCTCCTTCCTTGAAATAAACTTTTTAACCCCAAGCTTTTGCTGTCATAGTTTTGCCAGAATACAGTTGATTTGAACAAAAAAATGGCCCAAATCTGCCCTTATTAGATGAGTAGGGCAAACTTGAGGCAGCAAACAACTTCAATTTTGCAACCTATGGGATAGAGACCAATAGAAAGGTTCCAAAGATTAAAAAAGCTGCAACAAAAGAGAAGGAAGCAATAACAGCTATAGTAAATGACCCCCATAGAGTGCGAAGGGAACCCCATTCTTGATATTTTAATGGCTCCAGTGGTTGGTTTCCTAACAATCTGCAAATCTATGGATAGGGGATATGTGGAATTTCATGGTCAAATATGGCAGAAAGTATCAATTTCCCCATAGCACTGCCACAAGTATAATGAAGTATTTTCATGTAGGATATAATGCTTTGTCCATGCCTGTGCAAATGTGCATTTTTGTGCTTCTCAATAAAATGAAAACCATTGCCAGTATAAATCAACAGTTTGACTGCTTGTGTGAATCAATATGTAAAGTGAACAGGGTTTTGTTCACATATTATACCTAGCATCTATTTAATATTTAAAATCTGAGATATTTATATTATTATCCATATGCATATTTTTGCCTGCAGTTTTAATTTCTAATCCCTTAAAACATATACAGATCTAGAAATTATTCCACGGTCTACAGGTGCTGACTTTGTACAGTTCCCTTTAGATTCATCATTCTACACAATGTTGTCTGTTGCTTTTATAGTGAAAACAAATTCCTGTAATAGTTTTTTTTTTACATCATATAATAGAATCTGTGCTCATACAATGAAGTGATAAAGACTTTATATCTCAGTTCTAAAGAATGTTGTGGTAAACTGCATTGTGGTCCTGTGTGTAAAAAAACACAGGTGCTTTTTATTTCTATTTGTGTTTTTTTTCCATAAATTATATTATATAAAATATATATATATATATACACACACACATACAGGCGGTCCCGTACTTAAGAGCACCCGACTTACAGACGACCCCTAGTTACAAATGGACCTCTGGATGTTGGTAACATCTATAACAGTTATCAAAGATGTCAGCAATTAAGCGTTATTGTTAGTCCTGGTTCTTATGACAATCCAACATTTTTGAAATCCAGTTGTCCCAAAGACCCAAAAAAATTTTGGGGGGCTACAATGATAAAATATACAGTTTCGACTTACATACAAATTCAACTAAAGAACAAACATACAGAACCTATCTTGTACGTAACCCGGGGACTGTTTGTGCTGCAGTTGCTGTGCTCAAAAATTATTTCATCAAATGACGGTACAAGGTATTTCCAGCATGGAGGACCAAAAGCATTACTGAATAACCAGCAACAAACAGGGATGCAAATAGTTTTAATACATCTGTTTCCCACTTTTTTTTTTTTAAAGATTTACAAAAAGAAAACGTAACATACATTTGAGATCCACTGTTAAATGTATTCCAGACTTTTCCTTTTTGTTGGTTCTACTAAAGCATAGTACAGACCTGTTGACAATCCATTCGCAATCACATGGTTCTCATTGCTGCAATGGGAGAATAACACTATAATACCTTTACTGTAAGAATAGATCACCTTACATCACTGTATACAACTTTGCCTTTATGTATGGATGACGCATAGACCTGGTATATGCCTCCCATAACTCTTGTGTTGTGTACATGGAGGCCATTTATTTTACTAGTCCAAGCCTTCCACAATCAACCATATTCTTCTTGTTTTTGTGAGGCCATATAACTATTTCTCATAATTTTTTTTCTTGAAACTTCTTCCAGGTCGAGGTGCAAAAACACGGTGGTTATTCAAAAAATGTGCTATATTTTTGGGCCTTTTATTTTTTGCTCATGATATGTATGCAGGAAGGAAAGGAGATCTCTATGGTTAATGAAAATAATAATATTTTCATGTTAATTAAAAAAATACATTCATTCTCATTCATACTTTTTTAAAATGTTTTGCTTTATTTATTTATAACCTTTATAACACTGTATAGCATACATCAGGATTTTCTATTTTCTTCACGTATCTTATATCTTTGGTTATGTAACAGCTAAAACCATGGTTGAGCTCATGGTTGGCCTGAGCTCTCTCCATACACAGCAGTTGTATGATTCTTCCACCAATTGCGTCAGTTAACTTAAGTGCTGCAGTTGAACCCGTCTACGGCACTCTAAGCACTCTGCCGGTGGGAGCTGCCTTCTTGAATGGCCGGTTGGTGCCCTCCGTAACGTCATTGGATGGCGTCAATCGATTGCCGTGGCAGCATAAAGTTTCATAGAGACTCGTAAGCCTTCCATGGATACTGATCTCAAATAGCCTTCTAATGGCAGGTTATTATAGATCTGCAGTTAAATTACTATATACTGCAATACAGTAAATACCCAGCAGTGAGAAAGGGTCCTAACAAAGTTAAAATATGGGTCTCTGTTTTTGCAGGCCATGTGTCAACAGGTTTCCCCCATGTCTCCACCAATTTGCTATAAAGTAGACCCGTGTAGACTGTGTGTCGTCAGTTTCTGATTATATCAGTAGCTCGTCCCAGGCCCTTGGAGAGTCATATGATTTTATTATCTAGGAACTGATCTGCAAACACTGTATGTCACTTGGTTTTTACATAGACCCATAAACTTCTGTGGGAGAGCAAACACGGCCAAGAACGGGACACACTCAGAATCTTTTCACATGATCCCTTTGCTCAGACACGGAGCTGAGGAATCCTCAGCTTTGCCAAAAAAAAATGTCTGCATCACCTGAGGAAAAGATGAGGGCTTAATTTAATATTTCAAACCCCTTGGGTCTTTGGTTATGTGATACTCGCTGCATCTCCTGTTCTACAGCTCAAAAAACCACAGGCCTGATGAGATTGGAAATATGAGATACAGGCAGTGCCCTACTTAAGAACCCCCAACTTAGACGACCCCTAGTTAAAGCTCTCTGGATGCTTTACTATAGTCCCAGATTGCAATAATCAGCTGTAAAATGTCTGTAATGAAGCTTAATTGATAATCCTTAATCCCATTACAGCAAAAAATTGTCACTGAGGCAAATTTTTTTTTTCTACAATTAAAAAATACAGTTTCTTACATACAAATTCAACTTGAGAATAAACTTATGTAACCCGGGGACTGTCTTTATATGAGTATAATTTAATACAGGAACCATGACACGCCCGCTCCAGCTTCTTAGCCTGACTTCTTTGCCTGACTCCAGTGGTGGTGTCACTTCAGATGCCCTGATATTAGGCTTTATAGTACCGTACTTAGAACCATAGTGCACACTAATGCCATGTTCACATTTGGTGTTTTGAAACCCAATCCAAAAGCTCTACCAGTGATAACATGCTGAGGTAACATCACATTTCCATCAAGTTTAGTAAACACAATGAAAACAACCTTTTACTGTAACAGGTGATGACTGGTGCAGTTTTGATGGCTACCTGACAAGCCTACCCTATATACAAAAATAAAATGAGAATTCACAGTGAGAGGTTATGTGCTGTTTTAAAGTGCCAGCATATTTACCTTTTATCACTTCCAGCAATCTGCTGATGTGGTGACATGTCCAGGATAGTCTGACAGTACATTGGAACAAAGGTTGAAACTGAGCAGTTTTAATAGATAATCTAAAGCACTGAGGCAGAACACTTTACACATGGCTGAACGGAGCTAGAGAAACTGCAGATGGACTATATAGTATTGTGCATTTAATCAGAATTGCAGCTGACACTGTGTGCTAAATATTAGGCACATATATAAAAATGATGTACGCTTCAGATATAATATATATTACTGTATACAAAAAAACTAATATATTGTGCACACATGGTACTGTGTCCAAATAGTACTACAACATAGTGCACTAGTAACACTGTCTTCCAGCCAGTAACTGCCTTCCATTGCAATGCACTGCTGCTCCATATAAGGGTCATAAAGCACCAATGTAAAATGCAGCAATCAAAGAGATCTTATTTTTGCAAATTTCCGTACGAATTAGTTTAACCCCTTAAGGACCAGGCCCTTTTTCGTTTTTGCGTTTTTATTTTTCACTCCCCACCTTCAAAAATCTATAACTTTTTTATTTTTCCATGTACAGAGCTGTGTGATGTCCTATGATGGTATTAAATATTCCATGCCATGTACTGGGAAGCGGAAAAAAAATTCTAAATGCAGTGAAAATGATGAAAAAACACATTTGCGCCATTTCTTGTAGGCTTGGTTTGTACAGCTTTCACTGTGCGCCCCAAATGACATGTCTACTTAATTCATTGGGTCAATACGATCACGGGGATACCAAATTTGTATAGGTTTTATAATGTTTTCATACATTTACAAAAATTAAAACCTCCTGTACAGAAAAAAAATTCTTCATTATCCAGGGTTCTGGCGCTAATAACTTTTTCATACTTTAGTGTACAGAGCTGTGGATGGTGTCATTTTTTGCGACTTCTGATGACATTTTCAACGCTTTTATTTATAGGTCTGTGCGACCTTTTGATCACTTTTTATAGAATTTTTTCTATTTTTCAAAATGGCAAAAAAATACAATTTGCGACTTCGGGCGCTATTTTCTGCTACGGGGTAAAACGCAGTGAAAAACGGTTATTATATTTTGATAGATCGGGCATTTTCGGACGCGGCGATACCTAATGTGTTTAGGATTTTTACTGTTTATTCATATTTATATCAGTTCTAGGGAAAGGGGGGTGATTTGAATTTTTATGTTTTTTTAATATAATTTTTTTTTAACTTTTTTTAATTTTTTTTTTTTACTATTTTCGAGACTCCCTAGGGTACTTTAACCCTAGGTTGTCTGATTGATCTTATCATATACTGCCATACTGCAGTATGGCAGTATATGGGGATTTTGCATACCATCTATTACAATGTGCAGATCGCACATTGTAATAGATAGCCGAGATCATGATAGCCTCGGATCTTTATGTGATCCGAGGCTGTCATGACAACGGATCACCACTCCCCGGTGACGTCATGGGGAGTGACGATCGGAGCCAAGATGGCGGCGCCCACGCGCCGCCGGCTCTTTAATGCCGCCGGCAGCTTTGCCGCCGGCAATCAAAAGGTTAATGAAGCGACGGGCGTTAATGAAGCGACGGGCGTTTGCTTCATTATGAAGCAAATGCCCGGTGAGTATGAAGAGGGCTCAGCCCGTGAGCCCTCTTCATACTCCCCCATGCGCAGCAAGACGTAAGGGTACGTCTTATTGCGCTATGGGGTTAAAGAAACCTACAATGAGGAGTAGATCTGATGGTAGATGCCTCCTGTCTGCTTCAGCCCTAATATGGAATTTAAAGGACCTCTACCATCTGATTACCTGATGTTAGATGACAATTGTGTATCTCCCTGTCCCTTCCCCATGTGTCCTTTACTTTATTTCTTATGTCTTTGCATACCCACATTTTTATAAGAAATGAGAAATGTAAGGAAGATCACCATCAAGCTCCACCGTAATATATATGCTCGCCCCGTTGCCGTATCAGCCGCATTCCGAAAGCCAGTGAGATTTGAAAAGAGAGTTGATGACCTCACCGGCTCTCAGAACATGACTGGCACTATATTACGGTGGAGCCTGATGGTGCTCTGCAGAGCACCACAGGCTAATTTGCATATGTTATAAACTCATTTCTTACAGAAATGTGGCTATGCAAAGATGTAAGAAATGAAGCTAAGGACACATGGGGACGGGACAGGGAGGTACACAATAGTCATCTACCATCAGGTAATCTGGTAGATGTCCTTTAAATTACATTTTAGGGAAGACGCAGGCAGAAAGCATCTACTTCCTGTAGTCTTAGCTCCCAGTGCAGTTAAAGGACATCTACTGTATGCAAATGAGCCTGAGGGCCTCCATCCTGGTGGTAGATGCCCCTTAATTTACATATTTATAAAATAAAGTTTTTATTCCATTCCATTACATAATTATTAAATTACAGCTTTGGGCAGAAGCAGGCAGGAGGAATCTACCATCAGATCTACTGATACAAGATTCCTCATGGTAGGCTTCCTTTAAGTAACTTTTTTTTTGCATGCTACCTATTTTTGCTGCATTCTTTTGGGACATATATGGTTAATTAAAAAATTAACAAATATTAAAGGGGGAGGGGGTTAAAAAAGGAATTACTCAGCGCTATGCAGTTAAAGGGAACCTGTCACCAGGGACCTCATTTTTCACTAAAGACAGATTGTAAAAGCCCATGACACCAGGAGTGCAAATCTGCCTCTTTGCCTTTTCTAAGCATTTGCATTACGGTATAATTGTATGTTATAACTTACTCTTGCATCCTGACAAAATCCTGGGGTAGTCACAGGGGCTGGACTTTGGTTTGCATGCATTTCAAAAAACAACATGTGACCTGTTTGAGCTGCAGGCTGTCTCCATGTTTGTGCTCCTGTACAGCTTGTCCCTCCCCCACTGATGTCAGGCTGACCAGGCTGTGACCTCTGAGAAGAAGCAGGAGGTGGAGCTGTACAGGAGCACAAAGGTGGGGGCCAAGCTCTGAGGAGTGGGTAACACAGACAAGCCACATGTTGTTTTTTGAAATGCATCCAAACCAAAGTCCAGCCCCTGTGACTACCACCAGGATTTTGTCAGGATGCAAGAGTAAGTTATAACACACAATTATACTGTAATGCAAATGCTTAGAGAAAGCAGAAAGGCAGATTTGCACTGCTGGTGCCATGGGCTTTTACAATCTGTCTTTAGTGAAAAATTAGGTCCCTGGTGACAGGTTCCCTTTAAAAAAGAAGATGACAGAAGCACTAATAAACCACTTTTGGCTTCTCCTTAGAGTCTCTGGCTTCCTCTGACAGCCTGAGACCCAGTGCAAAAGGAGTAACTACAGCAATGTCAAGAGATGTTGCTGTAGACTCAGGACATGCACCACCTGGTGTCAAAAGACAGCATGGTCACGATCCAATGAAGATCAATAAAACCATGTACTTCACATAATTATGTAATTCCGTTCTCATAATATTGTGCAGTAGCAAATAGCCTATTGTGTTTATTTTCTTGCAGGATAGCTCAGTTTGCATCTGTATTAAAACATACAGACATTCTAGGACAGTGATGGCTAACCTATGGCACTGGTGCCAGAGGTGGCACTCGGAGCCCTTTCTGTGGGCACTCAGGCCATCACCAGAGATGACTCCAGGTATCTTCCTGCAGTCCCAGACAGCCCAGGACTTGCTGTGCACAGAGCTATATTAAAGTGACAGCTGTACCTGGGACTATTTTCTGCTTTATTTGTGTCCTCAGGTGCTGGTGTCAATGAAAACTGAGACAGAGAAGGGAGTATAAATCACAAATTACATTTCTGTGTTGGCACTTTGCGAGAAATAAGCGGGTCTTTGTTGTAGTTTGGGCACTCAGTCTCTAAAAGGTTTGCCATCACTGTTCTAGGAGAATGAAAGTCCTGCTTAGGCTATCTGCAGTGAATGATGTAATTTGAAGTCATAACAAATTACTATCATATTGCTATCATATTCCACATATTCCACATGGGGTACATATGCACATAAAATAACAAAGAGCAGCAAGTGAACCAGCACTCTGTATGGGTAAAGTGAAAAAACTTTTATTCCACCAAAGTTTTTTCACTTTACCCATACGGAGTGCTGCTTCACTTGCTGCTCTTTGCTACGACTAACGGGGTTTGTCGGACCCCTGACGAAGACCTGCACCCTATCAGCTTACACGGTGCCGCTCCACATCTTTTTATTTCCAGTACACATAAAATAAGACATTACAGAGTCATTGTCAGATGACACAATAGGAATGAGTGCCCTGCTCACAACAAGCTTACAATCTATGAGGTTGAGGGGGTGACACAAGTCATAAGTCCCGTTACAATGATCCAGCAAGTCTTAATATAAAATAAAGTGGCATGAACCAGTCACCAACCAATACCAACCAATATCGATGCAGAGTGACCTATTTAATGGTATCAATGGCTGAAGGATTACCTGCCACAGAGTGGAAACATTGATTTGTAAAACGCTATGGAATATGATGGCGCATAATTATTATTATCCCTGTAGTGTCTGGTTTAATAGTTGAGTCTGGCTGCTGAGTTATTTGACTACTACAGTATTGTCTTGTTGTTCCAAGGCACACGCATAATATTCCCAATTCTGCTTTCCTAATAGATCTTATTTATTTTATGCATATTCAGTTCAACATTCAGTTCTTTTACAAAGTGGAACTCTAAAGTGGTGCGAGCCTGGTGAGAATCGCATACATATGAAGGAGGGGGTTATGCTGCTTCATAACAGTGGAAGAGTTATCACTTCTAGACAGTGTTTCAGGCCAAGAGCATGTGGGTGCATTCAGGGGTCATGACAGCGTGTCATGATTAGAACTGCCTGAGCAATGAGAATATAGGGACAGGAAGTTACTTTGTTTACAAGAAGTCAAATAACCGCAGTCTCAAGTTAAAATTCCATGGCTGCTTTCGTTTTGAGTCGCAGAAAGCTGCTTCACGCACCGAATAATGCCAGCTCATAGTCTTCTCATCAGGGTTTCCTCTCCAAATACTGTAACTTATTCCTCTTATCACATGTTCCAGATTGTGTTTCTTCTTCTTGTTCTTTTACCTCATACTGTAAAATTCTATTAACGTTTCCTGATTCCTAAGAATGGTCTGCATTCTGGGTAATATAGATTTTGCGGTCCCCTTTTGCTCTTTGGCATCTCCAGGTAAACATGATCTAGGGACAGAGGAGACCTTAGAACAAATACAAACAAGTGATTTGAAGTGATAAGATTTGGTAAAATATCATCCACTTTGCTGGCAGCTAAGAAAAAAGAATGACCTCCTGGTATCTGCATTGCCAAACATAGCCTACAGACAAGAGTGGCACAGTTACCCAAAAAAAGCAGAAAAAATAGTTTCCCCCAGTAAGTAAAACTTAACTGAATGCTTCCGCTACTGAGAGCTCTTAGAAAAAGCTTATTCCAAGAGGCACTGTTATATGAATAAAGGTTTCAGGAACTACAGAACCATTTATAATCATAATTTGTTAAAATAGTAAACTGTAAAATAACCCCAAAAACCTAATATAACATCCGTTTCATAGTGGTGCTGGAAGGGGGAAAGATTCCTTTCCAAATAGAATTAAATGGAAGAATCACTGCTGACATCTATTGCTGCAGTAAATCTTTACTGACTACAAGGTCTTAAAAGTTACAGCGTAAATACTTCAACATGGGAAATAATAAAAACCATCATTCTCCTATTATATATATAATTATTGCTGGGATTCTTGGATATAAACATAACATTTTATTTCATAGTCTGAACTCTTTTTAATACGTTATGTGTAGAGATGAGCGAACATACTCGTCCGAGCTTGATGCTCGTTCGAGCATTAGCGTACTCGAAACTGCTCGTTGCTCGGACGAATACTTCGCCCGCTCGAGAAAATGGCAGCTCCCGCCGTTTTGCTTTTTGGCGGCCAGAAACAGAGCCAATCACAAGCCAGGAGACTCTGCACTCCACCCAGCATGACGTGGTACCCTTACACGTCGATAGCAGTGGTTGGCTGGCCAGATCAGGTGACCCTGGGATAGACTAGCCGCTGCCCGCGCTGCTCGGATCATTCTGTGTCTGGATGCCGCTAGGGAGAGAGCTGCTGCTGGTCAGGGAAAGCGTTAGGGTGTTCTATTAGAATAGTCAGGGCCGGATTATAGGCGGGGCTCCCGGGGCTAGAGCCCCGGGGCCCCCACCATCTTGCCCCCCCACCAGATCATCCCCCCTGGGCCATGGCTCCTCTGCCGCCACCTCCCAGAGCTGTCCGCCCGACCACGACACAGGTGACCGCCTCCCCGCATGGCCGAGGCGTCTGCCCCCCGCACAGGTTCCCACCTCCCTGCCCGCCCAACTCGCTGCATGGTTACGCCTCCCCGCCCGCTCGTAACCCCGCTCGCGCTCGTCCTCCCCAGCCCGAACAAGCGGCCGCCCTCCGCAACCCCCCCTCCCCCGCCTGAACAAGCGGTCGCCCTCCGCTCCCCAACCCCCCCAGAAATGTGGCCGTCCTCCGCTCCCCAACCCCCCCAGAAATGCGGCTGTCCTCCGCTCCCCCCCCCCACCAGCGGAACAAGCGCCCTTCCTCCACTCCAAACCCCCCACCCGCGCCCGAACAAGCGCCCGTCCTCCGCTCCTCGCACCCCCCCCCTCCAGCGGCGGATCAAGCGGCCTTCCTCCGCTCGCATCCACCACATCGCCCCCCCCCCGCTGTAAGAAGCGTTCATCCTCCGCTCCTCCTCCCCCCCGGCGGAACAAGAAGCAGCGGTCGCCCTCCACTCTCCCTACAACCCCCCCCCCCCCCGGCAGAACAAGCAGCTGCCGTCCATCCTCCCCCCGGCGGAACAAGCAGCAGCGACCGTCCTCCGCTCTCCCCCCCCCCCTTCCCCCGGCAGAACAAGCAGCTGCCGTCCTCCGCTCCCCCCCCCCCCGCGCGGAACAAGCGGCTGACCTCCGCTCCTACTACCCGGCCGAACATGCGACCCCCCCCTCTCCCGTCCAAACCAGCAACCGACCGACCCCCCCACGCCGAAGACCCGCCTGACCCGACAGCCAGTCATCCTAAAAGGGTAAGTATACACTACATATGTATTTATCTGTGTTTATATATGATGTATATACTGTGTATATGTGTATATATGCATCTACTGTCTATATATGTATATACTATGTATATGTGTATATATGCATCTACTGTGTATATGTGTATATATGTATATACTGTGTATATGTGTATATGCATCTACTGTCTATGTTTGTATATACTGTGTATATGTGTATATATGCATCTACTGTGTATATGTGTATATACTGTGTATATGTGTATACATGCATCTACTGTCTATATATGTATATACTGTGTATATATGCATCTACTGTCTATATATGTATATACTGTTTTTATACACGCATATATTTGTATAAGCATATATATGTGCAGATTTAAAAATATATATATATATGATGTATGTTTACATGCTGTGTATGTGGTATGTATGTATATGCTCCGTATACTGAATGTGTGTGTATTTCCCGTATGTCTGTGAAAATGCTGTATATACTGAATGTGTGTGTATTTGCTGTATGTGTGTATATTGGGGGCGAGGCAGCTGTATGTAGGTGTGTTACTGGAGAGGCATGTGTATGTAGCTGTGTTACTGGGGATAAGGCGGCTGTATGTAGGTGTGTTACTGGAGAGGCATGTGTATGTAGCTGTGTTACTGGGGATGAGACGGCTGTATGTAGCTGTGTTACTGGGGATGAGGCGGCTGTATGTAGCTGTGTTACTGGGGATGAGGCGGCTGTATGTAGCTGTGTTACTGGGGGTGAGGCGGCTGTATGTAGCTGTGTTACTGGGGATGAGGCGGCTGTATGTAGCTGTGTTACTGGGGATGAGGCGGCTGTATGTAGCTGTGTTACTGGAGAGGCATGTGTATGTAGCTGTGTTACTGGGGGGTGAGGCGGCTGTATGTAGCTGTGTTACTGGAGAGGCATGTGTATGTAGCGGTGTTACTGGGGATGAGGTGGCTGTATGTAGCTGTGTTACTGGGGATGAGGCGGCTGTATGTAGCTGTGTTACTGGGGGTGAGGTGGCTGTATGTAGCTGTGTTACTGGGGATGAGGCGGCTGTATGTAGCTGTAATACTTGGGGTGAGGCGGCTGTATGTAGCTGTGTTACTGGGGGTGAGGGGGCCGTATGTAGCTGTGTTACTGGGGGGCGAGGCGGCTGTATGTAGCTGTGTTACTGTGAGCGAGGCGGCTGTATGTAGCTGTGTTACTGGTGAGGCGGCTGTAATGTAGCTGTGTTACTGGGGGCGAGGCGGCTGTATGTAGATGTGTTACTGGGGATGAGGCGGCTGTATGTAGCTGTGTTACTGGTGATGCGGCTGTATGTAGCTGTGTTACTGGGGGCGAGGCGGCTGTATGTAGCTGTGTTACTGGGGGCGAGGCGGCTGTATGAAGCTGTGTTACTAGGGGTGAGGCGGCTGTATGTAGGTGTGTTACTGGGGGCGAGGTGGCTGTATGTAGGTGTGTTACTGGGGGCGAGGTGGCTGTATGTAGCTGTGTTACTGGGGGCGAGGCGGCTGTATGTAGCTGTGTTACTGGGGGTGATGCGGCTGTATGTAGCTGTGTTACTGGGGGTGATGCGGCTGTATGTAGCTGTGTTACTGGGGATGAGGCGGCTGTATATAGCTGTGTTACTGGGGATGAGACGGCTGTATGTAGCTGTGTTACTGGGGGTGATGCGGCTGTATGTAGCTGTGTTACTGGGGGTGATGCGGCTGTATGTAGCTGTGTTACTGGGGGTGATGCGGCTGTATGTAGCTGTGTTACTGGGGGTGATGCGGCTGTATGTAGCTGTGTTACTGGGGGTGATGCGGCTGTATGTAGCTGTGTTACTGGGGGTGATGCGGCTGTATGTAGCTGTGTTACTGGGGGTGATGCGGCTGTATGTAGCTGTGTTACTGGGGGTGATGCGGCTGTATGTAGCTGTGTTACTGGGGGTGATGCGGCTGTATGTAGCTGTGTTACTCGGGGTGAGGCGGCTGTATGTAGCTGTGTTACTGGGGGTGATGCCGCTGTATGTAGCTGTGTTACTGGGGGTGAGGCGGCTGTATGTAGCTGTGTTACTGGGGGTGAGGCGGCTGTATGTAGATGTGTTACTACGGATGAAGTGGCTGTATGTAGCTGTGTTACTACGGATGAGGCGGCTGTATGTAGCTGTGTTAATATGGATGAGACGGCTGTATGTAGCTGTGTTACTGGGGGTGAGGCAGCTGTATGTAGCTGTGTTACTGGCGAGGCGGATGTATGTAGCTGTGTTACTGGGGGTGAGGCGGCTGTATGTAGCTGAGTGACTGGGGGTGAGGCGGCTGTATGTAGCTGTGTTACTGGGGGCGAGGCGGCTGTATGTAGCTGTGCTACTGGGGGTGAGGCGGCTGTATATAGCTGTGTTACTGGGGATGAGGCAGCTGTATATAGATGTATTACTGGGGATCAGGCGGCTGTATGTAGCGGTGTTACTGCGTGGATAGTGTGCAGGAAGACGTGTATGCACGCTGCACACAGTGGGGGCCTCCATCAGATTTTGCGCCCAGGGGCCCCCACCAACCTTAATCCGGCCCTGAGAATAGTGTTAGGCAGGAGTGATTCAACAAGAACCCAACAGCCCTTCTTAGGGCTACAATAACGTTATACTTTTTTTTTTTTGTTTGCTTGTGGCTGGGCTTGCTGGCACTAGTAGTGCAGCTAGTACCATATTGTGAGGAATTTGCAGGGGGACTTGCTACCGTTGTGTTTAGCTCTTAGTGACACACATATCCACCTCAAACACCAAAGTGGGAAAATTTATTAGGGGTTTGATTTCAATTAGGCACAGTCTGCCATTTACTTTTTATTTTACGTTTATTTTTTCATAACTCAGCGTCATCTCATCAGTGTGCTTTCATACTTGGCTAGAAAATAGCCATAGGAGAATCCAAACGGCTTACTTACGCCTACAGTAGCGTTATATATATTTGATTTCTGGTTGATCTGCTGGTGGCTGTCCTTGCTGCAGTGCATCTACTAGCAAATTGTGAGCAATTTGTAGTGAGACTTGCGACCGCTGTGTTTTGCGCTTAGTGACGCATATATCCATCGCAAAGACCGAAGTGGGAAAATTTATTAGGGGTTGGATTTCAATTAGGCACAGTCTGGCAGTTTCTTTTTATTTTACGTTTATTTTTTCATAACTCAGCGTCATCTCATCAGTGTGCTTTCATACTTGGCTAGAAAATAGCCATAGGAGAATCCAAACGGCTTACTTACGCCTACAGTAGCATTATATATATTTGATTTCTGGTTGATCTGCTGGTGGCTGTCCTTGCTGCAGTGCATCTACTAGCAAATTGTGAGCAATTTGTAGTGAGACTTGCGACCGCTGTGTTTTGCGCTTAGTGACGCACATATCCATCGCAAAGACCGAAGTGGGAAAATTTATTAGGGGTTGGATTTCAATTAGGCACAGTCTGGCAGTTTCTTTTTATTTTACGTTTATTTTTTCATAACTCAGCGTCATCTCATCAGTGTGCTTTCATACTTGGCTAGAAAATAGCCAAAGGAGAATCCAAACGGCTTACTTACGCCTACAATAGCGTTATATATATTTTATTTCTGGTTGATCTGCTGGTGGCTGTCCTTGCTGCAGTGCATATACTAGCCAATTGTCAGGAATTTGGAGTGAGACTTGCGACCGCTGTGTTTAGCGCTTAGTGACGCACATATCCATCGCAAAGACCGAAGTGGGAAAATTTATTAGGGGTTGGATTTCAATTAGGCACAGTCTGCCATTTCCTTTTTATTTTACGTTTATTTTTTCATAACTCAGCGTCATCTCATCTGGCATAGCAGTGTGCTTTCATACTTGGCTAGAAAATAGCCATAGCAATAGGATAGCATTGTTTGGTTTTAAAAACTAAAAAACACAAAAAAACACAAAAAAAAGTAAAAAAAAAATTAAAGTTATAACTTTCATTTTCAAAATGTTTAACCCGAGGGCTAGGGGTAGTGGACGAGGGCGGGGACGTGGGCGTCCAACTACTGCAGGAATCAGAGGCCGTGGTCCTGGGCGGGGTGAGACACCACCTGCTGATGAGGGAGCAGGGGAACGCCGCAGAGCTACACTCCCTAGGTTCATGTCTGAAGTTACTGGGACTCGTGGTAGAGCACTGTTGAGGCCAGAACAGTGCGAACAGGTGATGTCGTGGATTGCCGACAATGCTTCGAGCAATTTGTCCACCAGTCAGTCTTCCATGCAGTCCACCCATGTCACCGAAATCGGCACTCCTCCAGCTCCTGCACCTCAGCCTCCACCCCCCCAGTCTGCCCCCTCCCAGGAAAATTTGGCATTTGAACCGGCATACTCTGAGGAACTGTTTTCTGGACCCTTCCCACAGTCACAAACCACTTGTCCGGTTGCTGCTGAGCAATTTTCCGATGCCCAGGTTTTCCACCAGTCGCAGTCTGTGGGTGATGATGACCTTCTTGACGTAGTGGAAGAAGTGTGTAAAGAGGTGTCCGACGATGAGGAGACACGGTTGTCAGACAGTGGGGAAGTTGTTGTCAGGGCAGGAAGTCCGAGGGGGGAGCAGACTGAGGGATCAGAGGATGATGAGGTGACAGACCCAAGCTGGGTTGATAGGCCGGGTGAACACAGTGCTTCTGAGACGGAGGAGAGTCCTCGACCAGAACAGGTTGGAAGAGGCAGTGGTGGGGCCAGACGGAGAGGCAGGGCCAGACCTGGTGCATCAGCGCCAAATGTGTCAACTAGTGAAGCTCCCGTGGCGAGGGCTCCTGTGGCGAGGGCTATATTTTCAGAAGTCTGGAGGTTCTTTAAGGAAACACCGGATGACCGACGGACTGTGGTGTGCAACATTTGCCAAACCAGGATCAGCAGGGGTTCCACCACTAATAGCTTAACTACCACCAGTATGCGCAGGCATATGAATGCTAAACACCCCACTCAGTGGCAACAAGCCCGTTCACCTCCGGCCGTGCACACCACTGCTCCTTCCCCTGTGTCAGCTGATAGTCAGCCCCCTGCCCAGGACCCTGCCACAAAAACCCCATCGTCGCCTCCACGATCCTCCACAGCATCCACCAGCGTTCAGCTCTCCATACCCCAGACGCTGGAGCGGAAACGCAAATATAGTGCAACCCACCCGCACGCCCAAGCCCTTAATGTCCACATCTCCAGATTGCTCAGCCTGGAGTTGCTGACCTATAGGCTAGTAGAGACCGAGGCCTTTCGCAACCTCATGGCGGCGGCCGCCCCTCGGTATTCGGTCCCCAGCCGCCACTACTTTTCCCGATGTGCCGTCCCAGCCCTGCACCAGCACGTGTCAGACAACATCATCCGTGCCCTGACCAACGCCGTTTCTGACAAGGTCCACCTGACCACGGACACGTGGACGAGTGCTGCCGGGCAGGGCCACTATATATCGCTGACGGCACATTGGGTTAACTTGGTGGAGGCTGGGACCGAGTCTGACCCTGCGGCTGGTCATATACTGCCGACACCAAGGATTGCGGGGCCTACCTCGGTCCAGGTGTTTCAGGCCTACTATGCCTCCTCCTCCTCCCACCCCTCCTCCACCTCCTCCTCCGAACTACCAACCGTGGGCATGGCGCCATCAGTCGGTAGCTCTAGGCACAGCAGCAGTGCCGTCGCTAAGCGACAGCAGGCGGTGCTCAAACTGCTGAGCCTAGCCGATAAAAGGCACACCGCCCAAGAGCTATTACAGGGCATTCCACATCAAACTTGTTAACTTTCTCGCCACCCTGCTGTGTAATCCACAAAAGATACTGGCAAACTTTTATCATTTACCGATATTATTTCAGCGCTTCTTGCTCATCTGTTTACATTCCCCTCTCTCGCCATATCCCAAACTTATAAGAATGCTACTACACTTGATCTTATACAAAAGGTTCTTAGAAGTGCTGTTTGGGGAGTAGCCTAGAGACAGGGGCTTGGATTGGCGAAAGCTCGCCTGGAAGCGGAGCGCCAGCTCCATCCCAAGATACAACTAACATAGTTTTAAGTGCAGCACCTTTAATCTACTACTAGTTCACTGCCTCCATAATAATAATAATAATAATCTTTATTTATATAGCGCCATCATATTCTGTAGCGCTTTACAAATCATAGGAAACAAATACAAATGTAATGTAACAGAGCACAACATTTGTATGGAACAACAGGAGTGAGGTCCCTGCTCGCCAGAGCTTACGGTTTATGAAGATGATGGGGTAACACGAGGTAAAATAATTTTTAATGGTCAAGCCATTCTTCTTAGGGAATAGAACAAAATATAATAAATGGAATTGCTGTCGCTTGAACCACTCAGCCGTCACCAGGTCCAGGGTGAATGGGACTGCATAGAAGTCTGGTGCCTGTTGGTTGCTGGATAACAGATGGGAGGAAGACACAGGACGGGTTAGTAGAAGAGTTAAAACTTCATGCAGTTAATGAGTGTTATAGGCTTGCCTAAAGAAATGGGTTTTAAGAGCACGTTTGAAACTTTGGAGGTTAAGTATTAGTCTGATAGTCCGGGGCAGAGCATTCCATAGAATTGGTGCAGCTCTAGAGAAGTCTTGGAGACGCGAGTGGGAGGTCCGCACTAGGGTAGAGGTTGATCTAAGATCACTGGCGGATCTAAGAGCACGGGTTGGGCGATAGACTGAGATAAGAGAGGAGAGGTAGGGGGGTGCAGCATTATACAGAGCTTTATGGATGAGGGTTATTATTTTAAACTGTATTCGAAAGGAGACTGGCAGCCAGAGCAGCGACTGGCATGAACTGTAGGCATACATGGTCCCCTTATCAAACGAGCTGTGTCAGGCATAATTTTGGGTTGTTTTCATGGCTTCCACAACAAACTTGTTAACTTTGTCGCCACCCTGCTGTGTAATCCACAAAATATACTGGCAAACTTTTATCATTTACCAATATTATTTCAGCGCTTCTTGCGCATCTGTTTCCATTCCCCTCACCCGCCATATCCTAAACTTATAAGAACGCTATTACACTTGATCTTATACAAAAGGTTCTTAGAAGTGCTGTTTGGGGAGTAGCCTAGAGACAGGGGCTTGGATTGGCGAAAGCTCGCCTGGCAGCGGAGCGCCAGCTCCATGCCAAGATCCAACTAACATAGTTTTAACTGCAGCACCTTTAATCTACTACTAGTTCACTGCCTCCATACATGGTCCCCTTATCAAACGAGCTGTGTCAGGCAGAATTTTGGGTTGTTTTCATGGCTTCCATGTTAACTTTGTCGCCACCCTGCTGTGTAATCCACAAAATATACTGGCAAACTTTTATCATGTACCGATATTATTTGAGCGCTTCTTGCTCACCTCCTTTGGTTCCTCTCTGCCACCCATTGGTTTGAAGCCTGAGTCCATTTAGGGTATGTCGCCATGCCACTCTCTAGCCTGCCGCTGCTGCCGCTGCCTCTGCATGAAGTCCCCTATAGTGTCAGGGTCAATTATTGGATGTTTTAGATGCTATCTAGCTTCATTCTGTCACTCTGTCATGGCCATGCTGTTGCCCATAATTTTGGCATAATGGTGCGATTAAGCAGCCTCAGAGGCATCCATGCATGCTGCCCCTGCTGTTTCCTGTCCATTTCTGTGGTGTTTCCATCCTTTTCTGAGGTTCCCAGGTGTTTGGCCAAGCTTCCCTGTGCAGAGCCTTGGTCCCCTTGAAAAATGCTCGAGTCTCCCATTGACTTCAATGGGGCTCGTTATTCGAGACGAGCACTCGAGCATCGGGAAAAGTTCGTCTCGAATAACGAGTACCCGAGCATTTTAGTGCTCGCTCATCTCTAGTTATGTGTCTTACAAGCGAGTAAAGGTGAGACAGCCGAGGAACAGACCTTGCTAGTCTTTATATTACACTGCTCTCTGAATGAAACCAGTGGCAAAGCTTGAGATTTGGTGCAGGGGCCAGAAATCACTTGTATAGACAGGTTCCTAAATGATTGGTTTTATCTGCTATAGTTGTTGCCGCAGTAAGAGGAACATCTCACTTTCTATGTAGCAACATCTGCAGCTGTAAAAAGAGAATCTAGGGTCCATTTATTCAATCCTTCCTAACAAAACATATATATATATGTGTGTGTGTGTGTGTTATATGTATGCTTACCATTACTGTTACAAAAATCTAGATTATTAGATTGAAGACATAACTGCGTACAAAGGACTTTTCTAAGTGGTTGTGGGTTTCCTTTGTATGGTGTGAGATGTGTACAGGCATCTCAAGTACAATTTAACATCTAATCTACTTTACAGAGATGTTCGAGCCAATGGAGTATAATTCTATTTAGGAAAGGTCAAATAAAATACTAGTGTACCAACTGCAAGGACCTTTAAAGTGACCTAGATGTGCCAGCATTAGACTATGCCTCTGCATCCGGAAACTTCATCTGACAGGGATTAGCAGGAGAGTCTCCCCTAGTCAGGAAATAGATGAAGCTGAGGCACTTCAGAGTTTCTTCTATCTTTCAAATGTTTCCTGCAGTACAGTACTGTAAAAGCAAAATCAGTTTTATTCTGAAACAATATTGGACTGTGGAGGATTTAATAATTCAATAGTTTAAAATGAAATTGTAGGGAATTGTACAATGCATTTTAAGTCATAGAAGTACAAACCAGTGTTATGTGGTTAAAAAAATCAAAAGAATTATAGTATAACTTTGAAGTTACCTGAAAACCAAAAATAGTTTTAGCACAGCTGAAGGCAGCCTTTCACAACAACTCCAACAATACCTATACCATGCTGTTGGCTTCTTCCTAGCATGATATCCAGCCTTCTATATCTATCAGACTTATCAAATCAAAATCAGTACTTCCAGTTGTGACATCAGCTAAGGACACCAAGGCCAAAGCAGCTTCCCTCAATTCCAATAAGGTTGAGCTGCATTGAGGCCAAAGTGCCTTCGCTCATTTCCCATCAGGTTGAGCCGTCCTCTCTACCACTAGCAATTGTAGCACACATAGTATTACACAAATATACAGCCTTATGACTACTGTACACACTTCTTGCTTTGATAGATGTGTCAGCCAGGCTGTCCAGCAGATGCTATCACTCTAACCTCATACCAGGGCAGTGGAAGAAATTGTACCGAGAATGGAGAAGACATAGAACACAGAATGACAGAGCTGCTGCTGCTTCCTGTTGATGCTGAGAATAGACCAGAACTAGCTTAGTGTATGTATAACCCCCAAGTCCATACACTGCATCTCCTGTTCCCTCTTCTTTTACATTATGTATCATTCTTAGCAACCTCCTAGCAACCAGAATGCCAGGCTGACAGAAGAGAGGCAGCTATAGAAAAAACTTTACAGTTGCCCTTCTGCTTTCTCTAAGCATTTGCATTACAGTATGATTGTGTGTTATAACTTGCCTTGTACCCTGACAGAATCCTATGTGTAGTCCTAGGGGTTGGACTTTGTTTTGGTTGCATTTCAAAAAACAACATGTGACATGTCTTTGCTGCATGCTCCTCAGCTCTTGGCTCCCACCTTTTTGCTCCTGTACAGCTCTTCCCTCCTTCTCCTTCACAGAGCTTACAGCCTGGTGAGCTGACATCAGTGGGAGAGGGAGGAGCAGGAGGGAGGAGCTGTATAGGAGCACAAAGGTGGGGGCTGAGTGCTGTGGAGTGAGCAGCACTGACAAGTCTGACAAAGATCCGAGGCTGTCATGGCAACTGATCGCCGCTCTTCAATGAAGTTCGGGGGAGCAACGATCAGGACAAAGATGGCGGCACCCATGTGCCACTGTCTTTTAAATGCTAGTGGTATTGGAAGGGTTAATAGCCTTGATGGGTGCTAGCACCGATAGCGGGTATTGGCAGTGGGTGTTTTTTGCAATATGCATAAAATGCCATTTCTGTATATAGAGAGCTCAGCCTGTGAGCCCTCTTCATACAGCACCCGCACCTTTGTGCCGTACAACAAATCAATAAATGAAGATCTCTCTCAGGACATATCCAACTGGTAACACCAAGATGTCAGTGGCTTCATAAATGTCTAAGAAAGTGCATAGTATAGAGGTTGTAAAAATGCTTTAGAATGTCATATTTTGAAGGGATTTGTATAAGTATTTACTAATAATTAGACTTCTCTAGGCCACTTTCACCTTACAAAGATAAGTGTCAGTCTATAACTCTGTAATTTTAGATACTGCTGTAAGATTTATAGAGTTCACATTTATTTCTGAGCCATTGTAATTATTTGTACATTCTTCTAGTGACAATAAAATATTGTATATGCAGTTCCTATGAAAATAAATATACACATACTGTATATTATGTCTTAAAGTGATATATAGTTGAATATTCCATTTATAATGGGGTGAGCTCTATAGTAGTATGTAGAGGTGATGTACACATATATAAAGGCACTGTCTAGAACTTCATCTTGATTGTCTCATTGCAGTGTGGTTGTTGTTCTGGCATCTACAGTATTCCACGAAAATTTATGAAGCATGAAGATATGTAATATAAAAGCATTACAAGGGTTTTATGATGAAAACTCAGTCATGCTCCAAACATTTTCCCATCTCTTACTTTGATTTAACTTTGCAGTGATCTACAGTCAAGTAAACATTTTTTTTTTAATACTTACTTAGTTTCCCTTAAACTGTGCATTATTTTCAATAATAATAATACTTTTTTTTCTGCCCATCCATCTATGAATATTTTATGAAATACTTCATACTTGGGATGTGGTATCAGCTGAACAGTGACATCTAGCGACAGAATACTTACAAGAATGAAACATTGTAAAATACTTCACTGCCACTAATAATAATTTATATAGCGCACACTGATTCTGCAACACTGCACAGAGTTTGTCAAATCAGTCCCTGTCCCCATGGGGCTGACAATCTAATATTCCTACCAGTATGTGTGGAAGGAAACCGAAGGACCCAGGGGGAAACCCACGCAAACACGGAGAGAAACTCTTTGCAGATGTTGACCTGGATGGTACTTGAACCCAGGACCCCAGCGCTGCAAGGCTGTAGTGCTAACCACTGAGCCGCCATGTGCTGCACTAATTTCTTTAGGAACCTTTAGTAACCTTTCTAGGTTTCAGTAGAGGCCACTTAGTTGCTATGAACATTTCCTACAGATTAGTGTCCATGTCATTATTTCATACCATTTTCTAAAGGGTATACTTGCCTCTATACTACACTCTATACCAGTGATGGCGAACCTTTTAGAGACCGAGTGCCCAAACTACAATCAAGACCCACTTGTTTATCGCAAAGTGCCAGCACAGAAATTTAATTTGTGATTTATACTCCCTGCTCTGTCACAACTTTCATTCATATCAGCCATCTGAGGACACCAATAAAGCAGAAAATAGAAGAAATTTGGATGATCATTGTAGTTTCCCTGCAAGGTCCCAAAAACAGGAAGAATTGTTAGGGCCGGAGCATGAGCTACAATGATAATCCAGATCTGTCCACACCTTTCCACTCCTCCAGTAGTCCCAGGTAGCACTGTCACTTTAAAATAGCAATGTGCACAGCAAGTCCTGAGCTGTCTGGGACTGCAGGAGGATACCTGGAGACCTCTCTGGTGATGGCCTGAGTGCCCACAAAAAGGGCTCCGAGTGCCACCTCTGGCACCCGTGCCATAGGTTCGCCACCACTGCTCTATACCCTATACTATTCTATACTCACCATAGTGTCTACAATCACCACCAGCTCAGCAAATCAATCTTTTTCAAATAAGTATCCGCATATCTAAAGGAACCTTTACACACTTACAATATGGTCACATAAATAACACAGGTAATTTAGATGGTAGAATAGACAATGCTAAATTCAAATGCCTCTTCAAGTTACCAGGGAATTTCAGAAATGTAAATAAAATAGCTGAATTTTAGTAAACAATGTTTTATTTAATTTTTTTAAATACATACAATCGGTTGTGGAAGGTATTTCGATTTCTTATTTTTCACATCGCCCATTTCTCTTATGAATAATTTCATTTATTTTTAGATCAGGTGACGTGCTGTCTGACATCTGTATAAAATGTGCTGTGGTGTGTTCTGTATTTGCATGATTAATCTATATACAAACGGCTGACTACACTTTCTGTGTGCAATGTAACTATCATGTATTCCCCCATGACTTCAGTGGACAAAAAAACCCCATTTTGATGTTATGTTGTATACATTTTGAAAAACTTTAATGAACCCTCCAACAATAAAATAATAACGTATATACTCGAGTATAAGCTGACCCGAGTATAAGCCGAGACCCCGAAATTATACAGCGTGCCAGCCCACTTAATTATACAGCATGCCAGCCCCCTTAATTATACAGCGTGCCATCCCCCTTAATTATACAGCGTGCCATCCCCCTTAATTATACAGCGTGCCAGCCCCCTTAATTATACAGCGTGCCAGCCCCCTTAATAATACAGCGTGCCAGCCCCCTTAATAATATAGCGTGCCAGCCCCCTTAATAATACAGCGTGCCAGCCAGCGTGTGTGTATTTATTATGTATGGTGTGTATATATTATGTATGGTGTGTATATACTATATGTATGTGTGTATGATATGTATACACTGTATGTATGGCTATATAGGTGTGTATATTTTAGTGTGATATATTTTAAGGAGGAAAGGGGGGCCCCATGCAGAAATCTGCTATGGGGCACAACCTCTCCTAGTTACACCACTGGACGCGTCCACACAAACTGTCGGCGGGTGCACCCTATGACGTCATCAGCAGTGCTGTGAATGAGAAAGACTGCAGGGGATGGGACTATGTAAATGCTTCCCTTTATTAAGAAGCATAAGAGGGAATGGGGGTCATTTACTAAGAGCCCGATTCGCGTTTTCCCCACGTGTTACCCGAATATTTCCGATTTGCGCCAATTTCCCCTGTATTGCCCCGGGATTTTGGCGCACGCGATAGGATTGTGGCGCATCGGCGCTGGCATGCACGCGACGGAAATCGGGGAGCGTGGCCGAGCGAAAACCCGGCGTATTCGGAAAAACCGGCGCATTTAAAAAAAGAAATGTGTCGCTTGGGACGCGCTCTCCTTCACTTGGTCCGGCCCGGTGAACTCCAGTGCGTTCAGATGCTTTTCAGCACAGCAGCGCCACCTGGTGGACGGCGGAGGAACTACCTTGATGAATCCCGGCCGGACCCGAATCCAGCGCAGAGAACGCGCCGCTGGATCGCGAACGGACCGGGTAAGTAAATCTGCTCCAATGTGTTATAAGTCCAATTTCTACCTGTGTTGTGTAGACAGCCCCTGCAGGGTTATTATATACGACAAAAATGGTTTATATAGTCATTGTGTCATTGTGATTCTATCATATCAGGGAACTGCTGAGAAGTTACTGCCATAACATAATGTTTAATATGACTCTAAAGCACTGCTTACTTTTAAGTCATTAATCCATCAATGCAGGAATGAAATTCCGTGTACTAGGTATGTACGGGAAGAATAAGTGTGTCCTATAAAAATGTAAGCGCTTGGGGACCTTTTGGTGATAAAAGTAACATCATATAAATCAGGATTGCCCTCTTAGATAATCTTTGAGTATGAACTTTGGCCAACATGATTTACAAATGAAATCTGAAATAATTTGAAAATTGCTCCACTCAGACTCTGTTGGAAGATCTGCTTTAAATTCCTCTCACATTCAGGTATCCAGAATGAATCGCCAGTTATCTGATGTGCCTGTGACCATTCATTAAATCTTCTTTGTGCACAGGGCAGTGACAGGTCACCATAGGGCAAGCATTCAGTTGAGAGCCTGTCACATCTTATTGATCTGCCTGTTATTTGTTTCAGCTCATTCCGACATTATTTCCTTATAAGCAGGATTGCTGCAGATGGGACAATGTGTTGTCGGCTCTTTAGTATATAGAAATAAGTGCTATATAATTTGCCATCTGTATTAGTGCTGAATTAAAAGCAGAAGTGTTCTGACCAGCAATTATATAACAATATAATATATAGCCCTAAACAAGTTACTATAGACTTGAGGAGCCAGTTAGACGACCCCAGGGATCAAATACATTTTTCATAGTAGCCAGGAAATAAGAACTTCTATTCACATAATCAAAACTACTGACCTGTGGGTGCTATGCTACAGGTCACCTTTGGACCCCTTATGAACTTCACATAGACTAGGCCTCGGTAATGTTGTGTTCATAATGACTTCACGCAGACTTCTAGGATAGCTAGTACTGTGATATTTTATTTGTTGTGTGCTGGGGCTCTGTGTATTTTTAGTTTTCTTTTTTACTTTTTTTTCCCTTTTTTCACTTTTTATATAAACCATTGTTATTGTATACTAAACATTTTTCATACAACATATTGCATGTAAGCTTTAAACTACCTTGACTTATAAGTAAAAACTGTAGACTCCGAAAGCAAGTGTAGCTGACTCCCGCGCATGCGCACACTTCTTTTTAGACAGCAGGAAAAACGCTGGCTTCGTACTACTTAGGGGCGGACCCTCCCCCCGATCAACCATCCCCTCATACGAGCTGACACGCCACCGGCATGTCACACGCAGGGACGACTCGGAGGTGGGCCCTAGGACATTTAAACCACCGATACCACAGCACACAGCAGCGCGCCTTCCAGCTGACACAGTGTCCTTCACCATATGCCCGCCATACCAGCCAGCCTGACTCCTTATCTCCTACTTGATCGGTAACTTTGCCATAGTTTGTCTTTACCTGTATACCTATACCTATGGTCACTATCTTGTTCTACTCCCATGTTTATATGTAAAATTCATTATGTCTTGTAGTGTTTGACAAAGGCCTGAGACGGGCCGAAACGTCACAGACGGATCACTGTATATAAATAAATATCACTTTTTCTGGCATTATACCCAAGGAGTGCTTGGATTTATTGAGATTGGAGCTACTAGGAATCCTTTATCAATATTTGTCCCAGGCGTTTTAATTCTTGTTTTAGTTTACTTATATATTTAGATCTGTTTTTTGAAACCGTAAAAGTCCAGTGCATTTTTATTCAGGATATCTTTTAATAACCTGTTCTTAAAGGGAACCTACCACCACAAATCTACCTATAAAGGTAGATTGGGTGGTAGGTGGATCAATGGGACGTGAGGATAGCCCTTTTAAGGGCTAATCCTCACGTCCCCACACTTATTTGATAACTTTTATTAAACATATATTCAAATTTACTTATGCGGCTACTGGGGCGTGGAGTAGCCGCATATGAGGTTACACGAGGTGGCTACTCCACGGCCCGGTAGCCTCTTTTCCCCTCCTACTCACCCATCTTCGGCGCGCAGCTCCGCGTAGCCTGCGCGGTCACTGCTCCAAAACAGGCGCGGGCCTGCTCTTCTGCGCATGCGCAGACGGCAGGATCGCCGGACGAGGGCGCGCAGCTACACGGAGCTGCGCGCCGAAGATGGGTGAGTAGGAGGGGAAAAGAGGCTACCGGGGCGTGGAGTAGCCGCCTCGTGTAACCTCAGATGCGGCTACTCCACGCCCCAGTGGCCGCATAAGTAAATTTGAATATATGTCTAATAAAAGTTATCAAAAAAGTGTGGGGACGTGAGGATTAGCCCTTAAAAGGGCTATCCTCACGTCCCATTGATCCACCTACCACCCAATCTACCTTTATAGGTAGATTTGTGGTGGTAGGTTCCCTTTAACACAGAGAAAGCAAAATGGGGGGGGTGTACCTTTGTATTGTTGGCTAAACAAGTAACACTGTGTTGACAAGATGGCTCACACTGTTTGACTTGGAAAGCTAACAGCATGGAGAGGAGGAGAAGCCAGAAATGAATACTAACCAAAATATTAGCACTAATGGAGCTAATATTCATGACAATAGCTTTCTGTTGTTTTTATAAACTGTCGTGGAGCACAGATGACTTACAACTGTAAAACCTACACAAAGGTCTTACTTTTACAGCACTTTGCACTTTGATGCTTTCTTGTTGAGAAAAATAGTGAGAAGAATATTCACACTGTTCCCATAGCAGGGAATGATGGTACTGTCTAGCTGCTCATGTGATGCTTTTCTGAAGCATCATGTGGTTGATAACATAGAACAATAGAAGAGCAATCAAAAACCCTGAAGTGTTTAATTTGACATGAGAAAAGTACATAAAGTAAGTGTAGAGTTTGCAAGACAAATGTCTCATCACTGCAGTGCTGCTTTAATTGAACCAAAAAAATTGAAGTATCAATAATATTTCAGTAAAAAATAAATGAAAACAACCCAACTTAATAATCCAAAGTTAGGAGTGAATGTAGGAAACCATGAAAATGTATACCTTTAAAGTATAATAAATAATAATAAAATATATTCCTTTTTCAGATATGTTTATTTTAAAAGGTGAAACCTTGCCTACAGCACAGTGTTAACTTCACAACCAAGACATACACATTTTGTTCCTCCAGAAACGGAGAGGGCAGGAGAATGCCTTTAACTACATCATGTCTCTGTGATACCCTTCATACTGTGTGATCACGCCAGTATTCGCAGGGAAAGTTCTTATTGTAAACACATGATGTTCACATTGTTTTGAATTTTTTTTTTCTTTTAGGAGAGAGCAATTGTTGATATCTGCCAAAATTGTTCCTTTAGTGTTTATATTGCCAAGTGCAAAATGTTTATTCTAAGGTATAGTGTGCTAGCTGTCTGGCACATGTTTACTTCATAGAATGCTTGAGAAAGTTATTCAAAGTCTGAGATTGTCAAATTGCCCAATCCTCTTGCACAAAGTACTTTAACTCTTTTAATGTCAGAACACACCTTCATGCAACTTTGCATCTAAGCATCACATTTTGTAATAAATACATCAAAATTATGTTTTTGGCTAAAGGACTGGCCCAGACAGAGCCTAAGACACAGAACACCAAATAAAAACTACAAGGTTCAATAGGAGATCCATGGAAGTTCAGGTTCCACCTTCGCCAACAATACCACCGGCAAAGCCACCAGTGGCATTTAAATGGCAGGAGGTGCATGTGCCGTCATTTTGCTAAGGACCATCACTCCCCACTAACGTCCAGGGGAGCAGCAATCTTCATCAAAATGTAGACATGCGCTCACAGCACTGATTGTTAAATGGGGAATGGGGTCGGTAGCAAAACTCCAAACCTTGGCAGTAAAAGTATTCCGTTCCATTTGGGAAAAGTGAGAGTATTGGTTTGTATATAGGCTTATGTTGGAAAACAAGCTGCATGTACACTTATAGTAAAGAAATAAACTCGAGACTATTGCGAGGCCTATACTCAAGAATCACATTTTCTAAAGCCACATTTATTGCTCTAGTTGTGTTTATACTGTATTATTGCAACACTTTATGGGCACTATATCTTAGTGGGGTCATCATTAAGAAAACTTGTGACGTGCAGTTTTTGATACGAAAAAACAAGGTGTATTTGTTAGCTCCCCATGTTGGCATGTACAGGATATTTAACAATGCATAGAGGGGAAGCAAGGGAACCAACATCAACAACAGTGAGGTAGATACAACAAAAATATAGTTTTCTCCAGCACTCTAAGCAATGTACATTAACCCCTTAACGACCAGGCCCTTTTTCATTTTTTGTTTTTATTTTTCATTTTTCACTCCCCCCGCCCCCCTTCAAAAATCCATAACTTTTAAAAAATTTCCACGTAAAGCATCATGCCTATTTTATTCTTTGGGTTGGTTCGATCATGGGGATATCAAATTTATATAGGTTTTATAATGTTTTCATACATGATGACTTTTTCAATGCTACCATTTTGAGGACTGTACAGCCTCTTGATCGGCGCTCCCAGATGATGTCATGGGGAGCGACGATCTAATCCAACATAATCGACATATTAATAACATAATATGCAGAAAACACTCATCGGCTATGGAGAGGGCTCTACCCGTGAGCCCTCTCTAAACACCTGCATCCAACGCTTGATGTAGTAATATGTCATGTGTCGTAAGGGGTTAATAATTCAGATTTGCCAAAGCACATTAAAAGTTGTGATGTACATTCAGTAACAGGAAAAAGTCAGATCTGTCTTTTTGCTGTTTGTGGATGTACACCACAACTTTTAATGTGCTGAAATAAAATGCATTTTTTACATTTTACATTTACATTGCTTTGGAGTCCATGTAGATGCCAGCCCTGCTTATAAAAGTAAAGATGGCGAATGTTTACTTTACATGGAGGTGACTCCTTTTAGCCTTAGACTATGAAAAATATCTATATGATGTATCTTTTCATTAGAAGTGGTACCGGATTACCTGTTTTCATTACTGTATTACGGACGTTGCAGCTGAGATATACAGGCGGTCCCCTACTTAAGAACACCTGACTTACATACGACCCCTAGTTACAAACGGACCTCTGGATTTTGGTAATTTACTGTACTTTAGTCCTAGGCTACAATAAACAGCTTTAACAGTTATCAATGGTGCCTGTAATTAAGCGTTATTGTTTATCCTTGTTCTTATGATAATTTAGTTTTAAAACCCATTTGTCATAGAGACCAAAAAATTTTTGACTGGGGTTGCATACAAACTCAACTTAAGAACAAACCTACAGAACCTATCTTGTATGTAACCCGGGGACTGCCTGTATATATATATTAGTATGGAACTATGGGACTTGTATGGAATTTCCCATTTATTTATTTTTTTTGGTTGAATTTGAGCTTCTGTAGTAGCATGATAACAAGATTTGTAGCATACTATAATAGTTCATATTTATACGATACCTTCTATTTACCTTTCTATTGATGCTGTCATATCAATGTTTAGATATTTTTTCCACATGCAATACTTTAGAAAGCAAAGACCTAAATAGTTTAACATTGTTATATATATTTATTATTTAAGTACATGTTTTATTATCCTCTCTCCTGTGCCCCATGTAAAGATATAGGTTAGGTTGAAGGTTTACACTTTTAAACCTCTTTCTTCTATATGAAACTAATGTTGTTTTCGTTAGAGAATAACCGTGCTTATAATAAAAGTGTTCTTCGTGATTCAGACTCAACAATGGAAACTATTTGCTCCTGATCCTCTGAGTCGTCTACACACTTTACAGAACAGTCTCTGTGGCATCTATGAAAGATGAGAACGCTGGATTGATTAGCTGTGAAATGGATTATATCCTGTAACACATGTCCTTTAAGATATTGCTGTTAGTGAAATTATTTTGTTAATTCAAATATGGGGTTAGTACGTAGGCAGATGTGTGTCTACCATGCCGCCTTCTCTCAGGCTTAGGCGGTATTTTATAGTAAAGCCCTCAGATGCTGCAGCTGAACATTGGGGGTCCGCTGTTCTTTATTGGCACAAAGTACTGTTGTATCTGAGTCATGTTAAAATAACTGCTTGAAATAGTTACCGGCGTCTCAGGCGGTCTCTGAGTTCACAGATGTGACTGTCCCACTTCCAAACACGGAATGGGGAGGGAGCATTTGTCTTGCAAACCTATCAAATATTTTTTCTGAGTTTTGAAGAGACCATTAAACTGAATCTTTGTTGTGTTTAACCAAATGCCACATTATAAGCATGTACACTCAATATAGACCCCATATACCTCCAACATTCCTTCTTCTTTTAATAGTTGTATCTCTTCCTGTGACAGATGACTGATAGAATCTTGGTTATCCCTCAGGGTTGTCACACAAATTTTCCACACTCTTGAATGAAAAATCTACTTAGTTATGCAAAGTAATTACAGAAACTTCTTCACCACAAGCCAGAAGCAAGGTCTTATTTTCCTTGTATTTGTAAATGTCGGCTGCTGCCTGAAAATTCAACCAAAGAAGTACCAAACCGTACATAAAATGGACTTGTGTGGCATGTATGCATAATAGTCCACCACACCATACATCACTCCAAGTTAGAGGGAACTGGGGATTTGCAATTGGCCAATGTGGGGATCAGGATAGTAAATTGGTTATAAAGGATATTGATGAGTACCTCTGTGACCGCTCCATTCAGATATTTACCTGGATATGTGACTGAATCCTTCTAAACCTATGAAAGAATTATGGGCAATTTTAAATCCCACAGCTCTTGAAATTGCTCTTGCTTATGGAAGGAGCAATTTCAAGTACTTGGATTGTAATGGAAACTGCTCATACTGCAAATTCCTAACATAATATACAAGTGACTCCAAACCAAACCTTAAGTTTTAATCATCTTGAAGATGGCTTATAGAATGTAGATTCAATATTTGCAGATGCTACTGAGATTTGTAGATTAATAAAGATAGAAAAGTATAATATTAGAAGTTCAACCTTTAGTAAAGATGTGGCAAACATGTTCAATGGAGACAAATTTTAGTTAATCCCCTTTTCATTAAAAATAAAATAGTTACATCTTTAATGATGTAACCATAGAAGGTATTAGACCCACCCTTAGCTGTCTTCATGTACACAATAAAAAAGAAGAACGGTGCTGTATGAAGTGTTAATCCCAGTTGAAAACATGAATACCATGATTGAACCAGATAAACCAGTGCAAGACTTGTTTCATATGACTACGATCAGTTTGTGAAACATGGACCATGTTGTTGCAGGACTTCATGGACTTGAGAACAAGGCTCCATGTTTCATAGTTATGTATGATGCTTGGAGTTCTAACATCACCATGGAATACAGAGCCATTCTTAAAACATGATTACAGTATGGCACTGTAATCCAGGGATTGCTTTTGGCATGGAATGAATTTGGTTATGTGAAAGAGGCCTAACTCAAATGGTGCCAGTGGTATCCATTGTACCATGGATCTGCCAGAGCATTGTGGCTTCCATTATAAACAGTAGTGTCAACTGTGCCAGTTTAAACTGGGAGACATTAATCTTTAGCTGGAGGGGAGGTTTCTAAAGTTTAATAAAGTTGTTCAATTCATATAACTGGGCTTAATGGAAGTGTAATACAATATTATGTTTGGAATATTATGTAGCCCTTGGGCATTAGTACATTAGAAACGGTCACCTAGGGATTCTCCCCTTTTAATATGACACCAAATATGCTATGGTTCAGGCAATTTGACCATTTAAAATTTTACACTGTCATGTTAGATATATATATATATATATATATATATATATATATATATATATATATATCTATATATATATATCTATATATATATCTATATATATATATATATCTATATATATATATATATCTATATATATATATATCTGCACGGTGCATGTGCAAATTAGGCGTACAGTATACGAGGCAGTCATGAAAGAGTTAATGAATTGATCGAAAGGTGATTTGACGAAGAAATAAGCTATTAGAGCTATAGTCAATTCTCTATTCAATTTACCGTATACAGAAAGTTATGTCTGGAAAAGGGAACTTCAATTAACAATAAAATCTACTAGTGTATGGAAAACTATCTGAGTTCATAAATACCTTAATAAACGGATTAGAAACAATGTGATTTTATATGGAGTGCCTACAAATGAAACACTTCTGTGTTGGAGTTTTACATTTCTTGGCTTTCTTGTTATTCTGTCTCTCTGACCCTCTGACGGTCAAATGTCCAATAGTTTTTTGATCTGCAGTAGATCACACAAAGCCTGAAGAGGAGCCTGGGAAGCTGGCATCTAAAATAAAGGAGTGTTATGTGACATGTGCCAAAGTCAAGTGAAATTGTACATTGGAGTTTTAAGCAATTCTACTATTCCATTCTGAAGAACAAATATGCAGTCAACATTACCACGTCATTATTTTTAACCTAGGACTCCTACAAAAAAGGCTAGGAAAAGGCAGTGGAATCCTTCACACATTTTTTTATATTGTCATTTAATTTCTAAATCAAGGCAGCATTAACACTCATATTTAACAACACATACGTATTGCCTATTTATAGTCTTTTTGTAGAAACAATTTGTAATCGCTCTACGAAAAGTTACCATACCCTAAATGGCTAAGAAAGCAGCATAATTGAGGACCTCTGTGACCTATAGGGTTAGTCATGCAGGGGATAAACGGCAATGTGATGAGGATCAAGAGACTGTGAAGTTTAGTTTTAATTTAATTGCTTCACTTATAATTGAATAACCGTATGTCCTCAAAGATAATGCTTTACGCCTGTTTTATGGTACAAGAGGGATGGCTAATGTGCAGGAAATAAGACTAGTAAACACTTAAGTGCATAGTCCATTTGTTGTTTTGCTTAGCATGCATCAGCCACATATGAAACTGGTAAAGGTAAATCTGTATAATGATTGCTTACATAATTTATTTGCCATGGGAAATATGTGGTTAGCCACAGCATAATAGTGTGCTGAGAGATGGATGTCTGGTTTGAGTCTGATAACAATGCGCTCAGGCAGGTATTGAATTCCTGCAAAGATGTATTGACATGGGCATGTCTGCCTGAACCTCATCCAGGTCTATTGGCTTCAGCATTATTTTCTGTGTGAGGCATTCTCACTAGCCAGTGCATTAAATGAATATACAATGAAAACACTCTATAAATAGTTGTCCCAGTCTACTTACTGGGACCCTTCTTATCACAATCACTAAAGGGCAGATGCGTTTGGTTGAGCGCTGTGTCTCTTTTGTTCTCATTTCTTATTTACAGGGTTTGTTGATGGAATAAATGGGTGGGACCTGAAGAGGAACTGCATGGTTATCTATGATCTGAGGCTGTGGTACCATACGGCCTTTAACATACCCAGGGAACACCTGTATTTCTTAGTTGTATTATCAGAGACGGACATTAGTTCTGATGCAAGTCAACTATGACAAGGCCATAAGGGTTGTGGCCATATCTATGCCCAGAATGGCAAATGTATGTAAATATTTGGAGGAAATGTTTCTTTGGTGTCACCAAGGTTGATTTGCATTACATGGGTCTAAAGGTGGTTAGATGAATGATCATTAGCAAAGCAATGATGTATATGTTGCTGTATTGCATGGGTTCTCCTGAATCTACAATGAAAATTGGAGATATTTGAGGGCTTATTAATAGTATAAAACGAGACAAAACTTTGTTCTTAATTATAATGCCTCATAACCGCTAACATTCCCCAGCTGCTAATATACGTCATAAATCATTTTTTATTCTTTTTTTCGGTAATTGCATATATGCTTAAAACATGCTGAACAGTCTAAATGATTGTTTGGCCTCTAGTGAGTCACCTCTGGAACTAGAAAACAAAGAGCAATAATAGGTTCATCTGTCAAGCTCTGCACCTGCAAGTATATATTAAGCCTGCTGCGACATTGCTCTCCTGTAGTGCAGGGTTACTAGTTTGGCCTTCTAGCTACTTGTGAGTGTTTGGCTATTTCTCCAAAGAAAATAACATTTAATTATACTGAGAAACAATACTCAAAATGTCACCTCCATTTACGGTATGTGCACAATGGGGAATTGTTGAAGCGGTAATAAGAAAGATATAGGATATTCATATGACCTCTGTATATGTGGCTCCTGCTGACAGGGTTCTTGAGGTATATAAATTAAACTATAGAGAGTACATATGTAATAAATCAATGGGATGAATCATAGGCTCTTGCTAACCTTATATAGAGGAAATTAATCCATAACGTACAGACTTGTATCATAAAAGCATGCTTTATTGCTGTACATGGTGATCAGGGGCGTAACTAGGAGAGACGGGGGCCCATGGCAGACTTCTGAATGGGGCCCCTTACCCCCACAGACAGTATACATATTGCTATAATCTCACATTTATACACTCGTGAGCCCAAATTTATGAACTGCTATATACATTTGTACACAGTTTTGTCCTAGTAGCTGCTGAACACAGTTGCAGTTGCTGGGCGAAGTACAGAATTAGAGGTGAGAGATCCCTAGTCCTGTCGTCTGCTGTCCCCTCCCTCTACCCGACATTTCATGCTGTGTACTGTGGAAGATGTGCACTGTTATGTACATATTATGCTATGCAAGATGCACATCTTCTATTCTCTAGTATGTCAGCTCAGGGCCCCCTGACACTCCGGGTCCCATAGCAGCTGCTATGGCTGCTACCACAATAGTTACTTCCCTGATGGTGACTACTGATTTAGTGGTTGTTCCTAAATATAATTGTTTGACATAAGCTTTAGGTTGGCAGTCTACTGCAGCAGAATTGCAGTGCCCATTTCACTACATCGATCACCCTGTAAAAGGTCCTTATGTCCTTCCTGCATGTATCTTCCTCTTAATCACTTGGCATGGGGAACCTGAAGAGGAACTGCATGGTTATCTAATATCTGAAGTTGGGTCCATTACAATATAAACCTGTGATGTGCCACTATGATTATTTAGACAGTGGTACCATACGGCCTTTAACATACCCAGGGAACACCTGTATTTATTAGTTGTATTATCAGAGACGGCCATTAGTTCTGATGCAAGTCAACTATGACAAGGCCCTTAAGGGTTGTGGCCATATCTATGCCCAGAATGGCAAATGTATGTAAATATTTGGAGGAAATGTTTCTTTGGTGTCACCAAGGTTGATTTGCATTACATGGGTCTAAAGGTGGTTAGAGGAATGATGAGTATACATAATTTTCATACAATATATGTGAATGCTCCTCACATAACTCTTCTGTATTAGTTTTCTATATGATCTATTTTGAAACTAGGATTTCTTATAATTGTCATAGCTATGATGATGTACCAGATTGTGGTTGGGGTTTAAATCCCGTAATTTATACAATAGAAAGACAGAGTTACACTGCAGCAGAGTTCTGTATAGTGTCATCAGGACAATCTAATTAAATAATACATTGCATTGATTAACAGAATGGATTAAAGATGAAAGCTTTCTATACAACTTTAGTCGATTCTTAGGCACAGATTATACATAACATGTCTGCAACAACTTGATTTGCATCTTTAATTTACTAAAACCCTTTAGAGAACCTAGCAGTAAATAATTTGCAGTTGACATTCTCGGAACCGATCTTTTCTTCATTTCATATCTTTACCAATTCCATTGCTGTACTTTAAAAGGATCTGTCACCTCCTCTCACTTGGCACATAAAATGATGATTCTGGAACATTTTTTTAATTTTTTTTTTAAAACTCTTTCTTTTGTATTGGATCTAGAAATATTTGAGTAGTTTTTCTAGTTGGAAGCATGAAGTATAGTCCAACGTCATGCAGTACAGGCCTGCATGTTTCTAAAAAATAAATATTAGGAATAGAGACAGATCCTCTAGAAGCACCAACAAGCATTGGTTCTTTATTCATATAAACAAATTGTTAATCTGCCTACAGTTTGCATTTGTAAAAATCAAATTATGCAATGTACAGGGTGAAGTGCCACTGACAGTCTAAGGCTTGGTTCACATCACATTTTGTGCCATACATTGTAAGGACACCTCGGGCGCATTCTGACATGTTCTTTAATATATGGCACAGATGCATCCCACTGTATGCTTATACAGTGAGATATCTTGCTGGGGCCCCCATCTCCCCAGCTGGTGATTGGCTGCTGCCAATGAACGGGGCATTCCCCCTGTCACTGTCTTAACATGGACTGTGACATCGCCGGTTCCCCCCAATCCTGCTGAGTGACAAATCCACTTGGTGACCCTGGGGGAGGGATGCAATATCCTGCATGCAATCCCCATATGCTTCTTTTGCCTCTATGTTTAGACGTAGCTTGCTGCAACTTCCCATTGTGCCTTTTTCAGCAGATGCGACTTATACTGGTCAAATGGAGGCAACAACTATACCTCCGTCTGCAAGTATATGTCAATGAGTACGCTATATTGGGAGCTTTATGCTGTATATGACGTATATGGTGAGCGTATATAGAAAATGTAATGTGAACTCAGCCTAATAATTTGTTGCAGGGAAAATGTAATCATCCAGGAAACTTTTTTTGTTTGCACATTTACACAGGTAGCAAATGGTATAGTTGGGCTGGAGCAGATGACAGTAGAGAACATAACTAGCATATGAGTGCCAAAACTAAATGCACTGATATACTTAGATTCTTTTCTCATTGTTCTCTATATAGTATCAATAGAGCAGAACCTAGTAACAAATGGAAAGAATCCATTGCATTTTGTCTCCGTTGTGTCTCAGTTTTTCTTTGAACCACAATAAAGGACTAGCTCTGTAGTTGATTTGGTGGTAAGAATTGTGCCAAATACAACTTTACTATTCTAGACAAGTATGGTGAATTATTGAGTATACAAATCTCACTGGAAAGTAGAATATATAAATAAGCTGTAAAATACAGTAAATCATATAGTTAAATGTATTAAAATTGTGAAAAAATATTTCTTTCTATTTCTCTTGGTGTTATAGGAAATGGCAGTAGGTGAACAGTTAAACACTATGATTAGTAAATAGCCACAAACTACTGAAAGGCACATTAAGCTCTAATCATATTCCAACAGTTCATTAAACCTGCCTTTTCTGAAGTGTTCTTTGTGTCTACTCTATCTCTTCATTCTTTCAGCACAAGGTAGGATAATCTGTGTGCTATCTAGCCCTGGCCTCCTCTGGGACGTATAGCAGCCTTTGCTCATCCTTCTTTGTCTGCAAACTAGTCAGCCGTAGGGATGTTTTATTGCACTGTGCCGGTGATCATGCAGTAAAACTTCACCGCACTTCTTAAATCACATGTAAAAAAACGGCACTGTTCCCATACACTGTGCTGTTTGGTGCTTAGGAACAACCAAAGTTTGATAGACTTGTTTCTAGTTCCCATAAACATACTATAAAAAGACTAATGAATTGATAGAAAGCTGGGTAATGAGCACAGAAAATGCTCAATACAGGATCACCTTTTGTGTCAAGTATTCCCATAAGCTGGTTTTATATGCTAGGTGACACCAATCCTGCAAAAGTCAGCTACACAGTAAAAATTATCTTTACCAGATTAAGGCCTCATTTACATGACTGTGCGCAAAAAAGGTAGGGGCACTGCTCACCCCTCCATTCTCCAGAGGAGTCGGGCTGCCCCGACAGCAAATCCGGTGATAGATCGAAAATGTCTTATCTTTTGCGGCACGCCCACTGTCCAGGTCACGATGCGGTGGGACACACTGTGCTCACCGCACCATGACCGGCTGCCATAGACCTTTATTGGGGCCATGATCCGGTGCAGCCAAATCACAGCCACAATTACGGTCCTGTTCATGGGGCCCTGAGAAAAAAATACTCAAAGTAGGTCCTACTGCTGATCATGTTTTCTGCCTTCGCTAAGAAATGTATGGAAACACAATCATGCGACACATCCCTAATCTACCACCGAAATCAAGCATGATAAACCACAAGCACTTACTCATAGATCCATGGCCGAAATCTGTTTATTGACTGCTAGGCTAAACCTATAGATAATAAGCTCTTGTTCTGCTTCTGAATTATTCAGGCATGGTATAAAGTGAATATATTTACAAAGACCAATATTTTTTTTAAGCTTGTAACAGAAATGTTTGTATTTCGCCACTTGTTTTCAGATAACTAGATTACAAGCGACATGAAAACAATACTCTGCTGGATAAAAAGTCTATTCTTTCCGCTCAGAGCAAATGGCTGTATTACAATTACCTGCCAAAGTGAAAAGGGTCCTGTAAATTGAAACACCTAGTAACAGGCAACACCAAGTAAAATGACAAAGATTATGTTACTCTTTGTGCCATGCAGCATGTGAACCATTCTTCCATTCATTCTAGTGACCCCCACACTAAAAGGGAAAGGATATGTTTGCTTGTAAGTGTATTATTGACTCTTACTAATATGCACTTACTAAATTTCCTAATAAAAAGCCTTTTTTACACGATATTGTATTACTGCATATTTGGAACTATTATATTGCTTATGTTTGGAAAAGTGAGCTTTTAGTAAGTAATTGATGATTACAGAAAGTCTGTAATTCCAGTAATGAAATAAAATGGCACACACAGCTAAGGGTAAATGTTGAATGTAGTTTATATGAAGGTGTTACACTAGTCATTGCTTAGTCTGTTTGCATAATTCTTTCACAGTACACTAAAAATGTTGGTCCTCTAGAATCTGTAAATTCTGAAAATATGGTTCGGCCTGGTTATCTAAATGAGCAAAATGCACTGAAATATTCATAGACTGTAAGTTCTTGTGAGCAGGGCCCTCACTCCTATTGTTCCATATGACTGTTTGTACTCTGTAATGTGGTATATGCCCCCTACGATTTGTAAAGCTTTACTGAATATGATGGCGCTATATAAATAATAAGATTCTTATTATTGATTTTTATTTTGGTATACATTGTGGCCATATAAAGAGCATTATCAAGTATAAATTGCGTCTTGTAGGTATGAAGATATATCCTTTGCTAGATTTTTGCTGCAAGCATTGAGAATACTGTTATGTAAAGAAAATAAGTCAGATAAATCTGCAACTTTGAACTCCAGTGCAAAATGTTTGTAATGAGACATGATTGACAATATATCTGAATAAATATAAGTTTTACCCCTAATATACTGTTTATGTAGTGCAAAACTAGCAAACTGCAAGTCCCTTTATGGCTAATACCGTATATACTCGAGTATAAGCCGACCCGAGTATAAGCCGAGGCCCCTAATTTTACCACAAAATACTGGGAAAACCTATTGACTCGAGTATAAGCCGAGGGTGGGAAATGCATTGGTCACAGCCTCCCCAGTAAATAGCCAGCCAGCCCCTGCCCCATTTTTTGTGCTGAAAAACTAGGCTTATACTCGAGTATATAAGGTAATTGAATAAAATCATTACTATTCCATATATACTCAAATAACATTTTAGTTCTTTTAGTATCCATCTTTCTAAAAGCACTAATTCAGATGTCATTTTTGCGCAGCAGACCTAAAATAACCAATGACCTACTTCACTCTACAATCTGTAAACTGCTTTGATAAATTTAGAAAGGTCAACAGTTAAAGCATATAAAAATCATGAAGAAACTGAGATGACTTGATGAAGTTTGTGCAATATAAACTGTCCCATTTAAGGCTTAATTGAAGAAGCAGAGAACTGGGTGTGATGCCAGAATATTGAGGTGAGATAGTGTCTGAAGCAGGTCAAGTCCCTGAAATGCAGCCAAACTTGCAGTGCTGACTTGTCACATTGTCAGGGATATTTAGCTCCTCGAGTAGATATATAATTGGCGTTCTGTAGCACCCTGCCATGTGAATTATGGGTGCTGTACACTTCAATGCACTGGTACAAATTACTGCAGCCTCCCATTAAGTACAAGTAGCAGATAATACAGTACTATCACTTTATATTGCCAGCTTAAAGCATCCGCACTGTGACATTTAAGGGTGTTCACTGGTATTGCGCATCAGCGTGCTGCAGTATAGCATCTGGGAAGAGAGTGATGCTAGAAAATTTGCTTGATAAAATAAGGAACATCCTATAACCTGAGGTCATCCAGTAGGAAATGTACAGTAAGACACAAGAATAGAGGGCTGCTCTCACAAGCATTCCCCGTGGCTGGTATTATCCTCATTTTAAATTCTAGATGTAGATGACCTTAAATAAACTCTAATAGACTCTTATTGTACATGTACATGCATTTGAGAAGGAAAGCTTCATCAGTATTACTGCATCTCATCTAATACAGTACTCTCCTATTATCTAATCATTATATTTTTGCAAAAGCTGTCTTTTTTTGTCATTTTTCGGTTTGTTATAGCCCAAAGTCCACAATGTACATAACCATATATAACTAACCCACTGGCCCAATGTGTGCTCTCTTATTGTATATACAGTATTCCACCTTCAGTGCATCCTAAGGAAAATTAAATTTTTAAAAATAATACCTTCACTTTTGACATCTTGAAATTGAAGACATTTGCGGTAGTGTAGGGGTGCATACATTCCTATGAGCACTCCTTTACATACTAAGGGGACACAGACTTGTGGAATTTTCCATGTATTAGGACTTTCGAGGGGTAATGGCTGAACAACTGTTGAATGAGCCATATTGACCCATTACAGTTATGGGCATACACTTTTATTGTGTGCATTAAAAAGGGTTCTGTAAAAAAATAAAATATTGCTATCAGGAATCTTGAAGTAGGGTAAAATATTTTCTTCTCAGATAAATCTTGAATATTTGTTGGTCAAATAACAGTGATACCTTTTATTAACAGACAATTATATCATATAGAAATTATATCACATAGAAATAGACCACTCCATAGCAGAGCAGATACATTAGAAGATTGTTCAGTTCTGTAGAGGTCAATGCCAAGTAGATGCTTGTTTCTTCTGCTTTCGGATGGAGCTGTAGACATGATTTATTCTACTGAGCTCAACAGTAGAGATGAGCGAGCACTAAAATGCTCAAGTGCTCGTTATTCGAGACAAACTTTTCCAGATGCTCGAGTGCTCGTCTCGAATAACGAGCGCCATTGAAGTCAATGGTAGACTCGAGCATTTTTCAAAGGGACCATGGTTTGGGAATAAAATGTGTTATTTAATTGAAAAAGAATGTCTTCTGATAAGTTAGCAGATGTATGGAAACATCTGCAATCTATTCTTCACTGTTCCGCGCGTATTTTATCTCCCGACAAGTTAGCAGATGTGAAGAACAGTGAAGAATAGAATAAAAACAGTGAACACAGGATCATTTAAGTGAAAAACGCAGTGAAAAACACACTGAAGAATAGATTGCAGATGTTCGGCACATCTGCTTACTTGTCGGGAGATACGCTGTCCTGGGATCCGTGCTGCTGCTCCCCGGTGTCTCCGTGCTGCCCGATGTCTCCGTGCTGCCCCAGTGTAATCGTTCTGCCCCTGCCCGATGTCTCCCTGCTGCCCGATGTCTCTGTGCTGCCCCAGTGTCATCGTTCTGCCCCTGCCCCAATGTCTCCGTGCTGCCCCAGTGTCTCCGTGCTGCCCCAGTGTCTCCATTCTGCCCCTGCGCCGATGTGTCCATGCTGCCTGATGTGTCCGTGCTGCCTGATGTGTCTGTGGTGCCTGATGTGTCCGTGCTGCCCCAGTGTCTCCGTGCTGCCCCAGTGTCTCTGTGCTGCCCCAGTGTCTCTGTGCTGCCCCAGTGTCTCTGTGCTGCCCCAGTGTCTCTGTGCTGCCCCAGTGTCTCTGTGCTGCCCCAGTGTCTCTGTGCTGCCCCAGTGTCTCTGTGCTGCCCCAGTGTCTCTGTGCTGCCCCAGTGTCTCCGTGCTGCCCCAGTGTCTCCGTGCTGCCCCAGTGTCTCCATGCTGCCCCAGTGTCATCGTTCTGCCCCTGCCCCGATGTCTCCGTGCTGCCCGATGTCTCCCTGCTGCCCCAGTGTCATCGTTCTGCCCCTGCCCCGGTGTCTCCATGCTGCTGCTCCCCGGTGTCTCCATGCTGCTGTTCCACCGATGTCTCCGTGCTGCTGTTCCACCGATGTCTTTGTGCTGCTGTTCCATCGATGTCTCCGTGCTGCTGTTCCACCGATGTCTTCGTTCTGCTGTTCCACCGATGTCTCCGTGCTGCTGTTCCACCGATGTCTCCGTGCTGCTGTTCCACCGATGTCTCCGTGCTGCTGTTCCACCGATGTCTTCGTTCTGCTGTTCCACCGATGTCTCCGTGCTGCTGCTCCCCGATGTCTCCGTGCTGCTGCTCCCCGATGTCTCCGTGTTGCTGCTCCCCGATGTCTCCGTGCTGCTGCTCCCCGGTGTCTCCGTGCTGCTGCTCCCCGGTGTCTCCGTGCTGCTGCTCCCCGGTGTCTCCGTGCTGCTGCTCCCCGGTGTCTCCGTGCTGCTGCTCCCCGGTGTCTCCGTGCTGCTGCTCCCCGGTGTCTCCGTGCTGCTGCTCCCCGGTGTCTCCGTGCTGCTGCTCCCCGGTGTCTCTGTGCTGCTCCCCGGTTTCTCCGTCCTGCTCACCGTGTTCTTCAATGTGTTCTTCACACATATATAGTGTTCTTCACATGCTATTTTGTTTGCACCGTTCCGTGCGTATCTCCCGACAAGAAGGCAGATGTGCCGAACATCTGTAATCTATTCTTCACTGTGTTCTTCATTGTGTTTTTCACTTAAATAATCCTGTGTTCATTGTGTTCACTGTTTTTATTCTATTCTTCACTGTGTTTTTTTAATTAAATGCTCGATCTCTGAGCAACGAGCCGTTTCGAGTACCTTAATACTCGAACGAGCATCAAGCTCGGACGAGTATACTCGCTCATATCTACTTAACAGTCATTTAGAGAATTGCATTTTAACTTGGGTATTGATGTAACAAGATCTATTCAGAGTTCTTTCAAGTAAACACTGTACAAGTTTAATATGCAATATGGAAAAAATCCCCATGGGGTTACAGATGCAGTTTTGACTTGCGGTGGAAGTTTCCAAAGTCTTCTGGCAGACATTCCAAATCTATCTCTGATGCTCTTGATAGTCCAAGGAAAGCTAGAAAGGCGTCCTTAATTCACACAAGGACCTCTGGAGTTAGATCTATAATAATATATAAAACAATTCATTTTCCAAAATGTCTTTGTTTTTAGAAAAACCGAATTCCTTGATGGCATTGTATGTAATGTGTTTTATATGTTGTAATTGTGTTACAAGTTGTTTACAAAATTCCCATCAACATCATTAATTTCTCTGGCTATAGCCATCTTGACAGATTACTGCATTTTCTGCTCAAATCACAGTCAAGTCTACTGACTTGACCATGAATCTCATGACATGTTTATACAGTGTGAGACACTGAAGGGGTTAACTGTGGATGGGCGGTATGTTTCCCCTAGGTTTTGCTTCTATGCAAGGCCTTAGTGCTGAGGTGGGTTTGTCCAGCACCTTGGACACAGGTGATGGGAACAGCCTAATTAGCCTGGATAAAATGACTCAGCAGAGTTGAGTGGGTTGTCTCTCTGTGGAAGGAGGCTGAGAGGACACAGCTCTGACCTGTGGGTCTGGAGCAGCCACGCGATCTTTTGTTTAGTGTGAGCTAGTGGACTATTGTGTATAGTTAGCACCCTGACGGGTAGGTTTTCTTTTGTTTATTCAAATACCTGAATGTAAAGGCTGGTTTTATTTTGCTGCAATAAACGCAGGCGAGACCTGTTTGGACTGTACCCTGGTGTCCCTGTCTTGAACTGCATCCCAGCACCCCGCTACCACGGTCTCTACTGGGCCAAATCCCCACATATGGTGCTTCGGATTGCGGGCAGTTCAAAAAGACATACACCTGGAAGGCTTGATACATCCTGCAACAGTGCATGGCCTGGCTGAAAGCATCAGGCAAATTGCAGGATACAGCCAAGATGGAGGACTTTATTAAATACCTGCAAGAGGAGGCCAGAGCTAATCGGCAGCAGCAGCAGGAAGAGTCCCAGGCTAATCGGCAGCTGCAACAAGCCATGCTCCAGCAGCAGGAGGAGAGGTCCCGTCAGCAGCAAGCCATGTTCCAGCTGCAGGAGGAGAGGTCCCGCCAGCAGCAGGAAGAATCCCGAGCCATGTTCCAGCTGATGATGGAGAAGATTTCTGGCATGATGGCAGCACCGCAAGCGACGACTACTGAGGGGTCCCATACTGGTCTGCAAGGGTACCCGGTTGTCCAGCATTCCGCACGGGCTGCAGTACAAAAGGCCTTACAAAAAATGGCGACGACCGACGCCGTGGAGGCGTATCTCACTGTGTTCGAGCGAGTAGCTGAGCGAGAGGAGTTACCGGCTGAGCAGTGGGCAGATGTCCTGGCACCGTTCCTGACCGGCGAGTCGCAGAAGGCTTACTACGACCTGAGTGAAACGGAGGCCCGTAAGTACCCCCAGCTAAAGGCGGAGATTCTGGCTCGTCTTGGGGTCACCGTTCAAGTTCGCTCCAGCCGGGTCCACCAGTGGGCTTACTCAGAAAAATTACCCCCACGCTCCCAAATGCATGACCTGATCCATCTTGTCCGGAAGTGGCTACAACCAGAGGACTGCACCCCAGCACAGATGGTAGAGAGAGTGGTCCTCGACAAGTTCACCCGTTCTCTGCCCTCTCGGCTCCAGCGGTGGGTTGGACAGGCCGGTCCCACAAAAGCTGAGGAGCTTGTGTCCCTTGTAGAGAGGTATCGGGCTACGGAGGACCTTCTACTTACCTCTCCTACACGAAGCAGTGCCAGTGACAGGGTCACCAAACCAGCTGGTAAGACTGCTACTGCGGAAAAGGGGAGACATGTCAGGTTGGGAGGGGGTTCATTGGGGGGCGTGGATACCCCGAAACCCAGTGAGGCTCGTGACAGAGGTCATGGCCGTATCCAGTGCTGGCGGTGCCATGAAATGGGCCATATTGCTGCCAACTGTCCACTGTCAGTGGAGCCAATGGACTGCAACCAGACCCGGCGAGTGTCACTGTTTGCCCGGCCAGTTCTGGCGGCAGAGTCAGTCACGGATGCAGAACCCCAAGTATGCATGGTCACAATCGGTGGTCACACAGTGGAAGCCTTGCTAGACTCAGGGAGTCTGGTCACCCTGGTGCGGGGAACTTTGGTTGATCCTGGACTATACAGTGGGCGGAGAGTGGGAGTGTTGTGTATACATGGGGACACTCGCGAATATCCCACTGCTGTCATCAACCTACATACCCCTTGTGGTACTGTTACCCATGAAGTGGGGGTGGTGGGGACCCTTTTTCATGAGGCTATTATCGGCAGAGACTTACCGGTGTTTTGGGACCTCTGGAGACGAAGACCCACCTCAGGTGCTGTTGCAGATAATGGACATCAGGTATGTCCGGCCTTGGCCCCTGAACCCTTTGAGGCCGATGTACACACACCAGCAGTAGGGGTGACCCCATGTGATGAATTCTCTCCCCTAGAGGTCCTAGCTGGTGAGGTCGAGGGCCACGAGGAGGTGGCCGACATGCTGGACCTTGAGATTTCCCGTGACAATTTTGGGGCTGCACAGCTACAGGACCCTACCTTGGTTAAAGCACGGGAGAATGTCAAGGTGATAAATGGGGTACTCCAAATACCAGGGGCTGATAAAATATACCCCCGAATGGTGATTATTGGGGAACTGTTGTACAGGGTCGACCAGATACGGGGTGAGGAGGTTGAGCAACTTGTAGTACCCCAATCTCACCGTAGGCTGGTGCTAGAGTTGGCACACAAACATGTGCTGGGAGGGCACTTAGGTGCTGAGAAGACCCGAGAGAGGATCCTGCAGCGATTTTTCTGGCCCGGGGTATGGGAGGAGGTAAACCGGTATTGTAGCTCCTGCCCTGAGTGTCAACTTACTGCCCCGGTCTCCCACTTCAGGAGTCCTTTGGTCCCGCTACCGATCATAGAAGTGCCCTTTGAACGGATTGCAATGGATCTGGTTGGCCCCATAGTCAAATCCTCCAGGGGGCACCAATACATCCTAGTTATCCTGGACTACGCTACGCGGTATCCCGAGGCGATTCCATTAAGGAACACCTCCTCCAAAAATATTGCTAGGGAGCTGTTCCAGGTGTTCTCACGCACAGGCCTCCCCAAGGAAATCTTGACTGACCAGGGTACCCCATTCATGTCTAGGGTAATGAAGGAGATGTGCAAGTTACTACAGGTAAAACAGCTCCGCACCTCTGTGTATCATCCTCAGACAGATGGCCTGGTCGAGAGGTTTAATAAGACCTTGAAGGGGATGCTTAAGAGGGTGGTCAGCAAAGATGGGAAGGACTGGGATTGTTTGTTGCCCTATTTGATGTTTGCCATACGGGAAGTTCCCCAGTCCTCCACGGGTTTCTCACCCTTTGAGCTGTTATATGGCCGTTCCCCACGTGGGCTTTTGGATGTAGCCAAGGAGACCTGGGAACAGGAGAGGACCCCCCACCGTAGTGTGATAGAACATGTCTCCCTTATGCAGGACCGCATAGCGGCGGTAATGCCCCTTGTAAAGGAGCACATGACAAGGGCACAAGAGGCCCAGTCTAGGGTCTACAATAGGTCAGCCAGACTCAGGACCTTTAACCCAGGCGACAGAGTGCTAGTTCTGGTGCCCACCGTGGAAAGCAAGTTCTTGGCCAAATGGCAAGGACCATATGAGGTCATGGAGAGAGTGGGGAAGGTAACCTACAGGGTATCTCAGCCGGGGAGGAGGAAACCCGAACAGATATACCACGTGAACCTCCTAAAGCCATGGAGGGAAAGAGAGTCCCTGATGGCCATGGGAGTAGAGAAGGCATCTGTCTCCAAGAAGGGGACACCGGAGGTAGGTGTACCCGATGCCAAGGTGCCTGAAGTACGGATCTCGGAGTCCCTCTCCAGGGCCCAGATTCAGGAAGCGAAGGAGTTTGTGCTCCGAAATATGGATGTGTTCTCTAAGTTACCGGGACGTACTTCAGTCATCAAGCATGACATCATAACCGAACCCCACATCCTGGTACACCAAAAACCTTACCGGGTCCCTGAAGCGCGCCGGCTTGCCATATCCGAAGAAGTCAGGCAGATGTTAAACCTGGGGGTTATCGAGGAGTCTAAAAGTGACTGGTCGAGTCCTATTGTGTTGATTCCCAAACCTGATGGTTCCCTACGGTTCTGCAATGATTTTAGGAAGTTGAACGAGGTGTCCAAATTTGATTCCTATCCCATGCCCAGGGTTGACGAGTTGATAGAACGACTTGGACAGGCTAGGTTCTTCTCCACCCTTGACCTGACGAAAGGGTATTGGCAGGTACCCCTGACTGACAGGGCTAAAGAGAAGACCGCTTTTGTTACCCCTGATGGGCTTTTTCAGTACGTGGTACTCCCCTTTGGGCTACATGGGGCTCCCGCCACATTCCAGAGGTTAATGGATCTCGTGCTAAAACCTCACCGGAGTTATGCCTCGGCCTACTTAGATGACATTATAGTCTATAGTAACGACTGGGAGAGTCATCTAGCCAAAGTACAAGCAGTGGTAGACTCCCTGAGGGCAGCAGGGCTGACAGCGAACCCCCAAAAGTGTGCACTGGGTCTGGAAGAGGCCCGTTACCTGGGGTACCGTATTGGGCGAGGGGTCATCAAACCCCAAGTAAATAAAGTAGAGGCGATCCAGCAGTGGCCACGACCTTTGAGCAAGAAGCAAGTGAGGGCTTTTCTGGGCATAGTGGGCTATTATCGCCGATTTATCCCCGATTTTGCGACAATAGCGGCACCTCTGACTGACCTGACTAAGGGTAGCAGGGCGGTGATGGTAAAGTGGAGTGAAGAGGCTGAGGGGGCGTTTCAGCGACTTAAGACGGTTTTGTGTGAGGGACCGATACTGATCACCCCTAACTTCACCAAGACCTTTATTGTGCAGACTGACGCTTCTGACGTGGGCTTGGGGGCTGTCCTGTCCCAAGTAGTGGAGGGTGAGGAACATCCTGTAACATTCCTGAGCCGCAAGCTCACACCTCCTGAAAAGAACTATAGTATAGTTGAGAGGGAGTGCTTGGCGATCAAATGGGCTCTGGAATCCCTGAGGTATTATTTGGTAGGGCGGCAGTTTACACTGGTGACCGATCACTCTCCCCTAACCTGGATGAGTCAGGCCAAGGAGAGGAACGCCAGGGTCACAAGGTGGTTCCTAATGCTCCAGAATTTTAAATTCACGGTGGAACATCGAGCAGGAAAGCTGCATGGGAATGCCGATGCCCTATCCCGTACCCACTGTCTGATGGCCAAAAGTGTTCGTCCCCACAGGGTCAAACAGAGGGGGAGGGTATGTGAGACACTGAAGGGGTTAACTGTGGATGGGCGGTATGTTTCCCCTAGGTTTTGCTTCTATGCAAGGCCTTAGTGCTGAGGTGGGTTTGTCCAGCACCTTGGACACAGGTGATGGGAACAGCCTAATTAGCCTGGATAAAATGACTCAGCAGAGTTGAGTGGGTTGTCTCTCTGTGGAAGGAGGCTGAGAGGACACAGCTCTGACCTGTGGGTCTGGAGCAGCCACGCGATCTTTTGTTTAGTGTGAGCTAGTGGACTATTGTGTATAGTTAGCACCCTGACGGGTAGGTTTTCTTTTGTTTATTCAAATACCTGAATGTAAAGGCTGGTTTTATTTTGCTGCAATAAACGCAGGCGAGACCTGTTTGGACTGTACCCTGGTGTCCCTGTCTTGAACTGCATCCCAGCACCCCGCTACCACGGTCTCTACTGGGCCAAATCCCCACAACAGATTAATTAATTTCAGGGCATTTAGACCTACATTCACTCCATCATATTACATATGTGTATGTGAAAATGGCTTATGTATTTAATGGGGTTGTTATATTTCCTTTTATCTTTTTAATTAAAACATTTTTATTAAAGTTTTGATGAAATTAAAATAAAATCTTGGACACATAATAAAGCACTTTTGCTTCACTAATTTTTTTTTTCCACCTTGCAGAAATCTTTGAAAACAGAATGTTAATGCTGGACGGGATGCCGGCAGCAAGAGTCAAAACCGAGCTACTGGAAACTGAGCAAGTGGTAAGCAGTTTATGTTGGATGTTGCAGTCTATTTAACACAGGCTGTTTTTGTTTCGGTGCGTTCCATACTTATTTAAATTGTTGCATTTCTTGAAGAAACCAATCAGATACCTTTATCTGTTTAATTATGACCTACTAAAATCTGGTTGTCTTGATATAATTGGCCCAGCAAGCCATTTTTTTTTCTGGCCAATGTAAAGATCCAGTGTTTAAATAAATACCTTACTTGATTAGTCAGTGCCACGCTCTTTAATGGGGGAGCAGGCACGGAGAGATGTCATCTCCACGATTTTTGTCATAGGTGCTTTTGTGAGGTTATGCGCATCTTAAAACCACTGTTCCAGTTTTCACCTCATCATGTGCTTAAGAAACTATTAGGGTGGTATAGTATTACATGACTGGATTAACACTTAGTATTTCAGCAGTGGTATAACATAGCATAATTCAATCTTTGTTTCCATATTATGCTTAAAGCATGAGGAAAGCATTCTAGGAATTTGTATTCTGAAGTTAAAATATTGTAGTGTAACCACTATTGTATTATCATACAAAATTTCATCAACGTTATTGGGTTTAGGATTTCTTGAAAGGTTTATTTTTAAATTAGAAAGAGGGGTATATATTTCCCTTTTCTTGGGCTGCTTCATTTCGATGAGTAGGGCTGTGTTGGAAAATGAATGTTCTTAACGCATTTGTATATTTCCCAGATGTTCCCAGTGGAGCATAAATGGCTGTAAGTTACCGTACGCCTGCAAGGTATCCTTAATTGGCAAAGCCTCTCACTCAACTAAACCAGTTTCCTACACTCTACTGATGAGATGCAAAGACATTGAAACGGCACTGTTTAGAGTTGGGAATCTGTTCCTTTTTGAATAGATATACTGGTTCTAATCCTGTACCATGAATAAGACTTCTTGAAAGCCATGCTTGATGTTAAGGGGGCTGCCTTACAATGTAGCCCAAAGAAGCAATGTTTTTTATCTCATTCTTGAAAACTTATATGCATATTTCCTAATAACAATTGTTATGCTAAACATAAACTGTAATTATTTTGATAATTATTCTGAAATGTACATTTCATGTAGCACTTGGGTTACATAAAAATGTGATGTGGTGAGAACCGTTGCACATGGTGGGGCAAAGGTATAAAGGCTGGTGATTTGTATGCCGTTCTTAATAATACACACAGGTTGGGGTGAATTCCCAAGTCAGTATTGATTTAAGGTACTTTCATATGCAAGGTGGCTGGTCGGAAGTTGTTCTCAGCTTAGCTTCCGTGTGCTTGTACACAAAAAGGGGCACAGCCCAGAGAGATAGCGGCGCAGGATGCTTTGAGGAGCCGCGGAGGTAAGTACAAGTCTCTTTTTTTTTTTTAAAAGCACTCCCCTCCCGGCCATATGTCTATTTTTCATAGGGTCCCGAACAACCCCTTTCATAGACAAAACATTTTTTTGCACATATCAAGTGTGCATAACAGCCAATACAGGATGAACATATTTCCTCTATTCTCATGGAAATAGTTTTTAAATTAACCCATTTTAATGGGCAAACATTGCAACTTATGAAGGTAAACTTTAATTTCTTCTCAGATATGCAAATAATCAAAACAAGAGATATATTGCAGGTTTCTATAGCAATGCCTTCAGTAAATAGAACTTTTATGTACAGCTAGAAAGGATAGAAATGTGGATCGTGCATTCTTAATCAGTTTATTTTCATTACGGTTTGTGGTGTAAAGTGTTTCATTGTGGTGCTATAGAGAGGCAACTTAACTGTGCCTGAATTGCTATTTATTACAAGCAGAAATAAGTGTTTTAATAAGCCATTATTTAAAGCTGACTGCCTTGATGGGTTTTACTCTCGCCCTGTAACACTATAGACATATTAGAGAATTCAAAATAATTTCCTCAATAAAAAGGCCCATCTATTTCAATTTTCTTTGCAGTAAATATATATTTAAGGATGCACAGTAGATGGAATCCTAGTCGTATCACTGAGTAAACTCATTAAGTTGTAAAATCTATTGAATTTTATTTTGATGTAGGGAGTTACATTATTTTACTAAAAATAGTAAATAATATGTTATAATATGAACCAGTGCATATCCGCATTTAGATTGTTAAACAGAATTTCATAGAGGTGATGCTTTTAAACGGAAATCATTTTTGATCAGATGCAACCATCTGCTATAAAATAACATAATAGTAACATTCTGTTGACTTTTATGATCATATTTTTTTGCATTGTTTAACTATAGGTGTAAGTATTATTAATAACTGTTCTTAATAGATCATAATGCTCTCCCCTTTTTATTGAAAGAGCACTTAAAATCCCCTGCATATCTACAATGATTAAAATTATAACATATCATTGTTGCCGTGCAGGTGTTTTAAAAGCTATGTACACCTTTGTACAAGAGAAATCAATAAATACATATGTTCCTCTAATTAAAAAGGCACGCTTTGCTGTTTTTACACAGAGCTTTACTTTTCATGCATTCATGAAATAACTTTTCCAAAATGCAGCTTTTTCTACATTCAGACTTCTGGCTTTGGGGAATTCCCTAGCTTTGGTCATATATTATCTGCTGTATATTATCTGTTTGTATCTCCCATGTATGAGAACTCTGAAGCGCCTCCCCTCTCTATTCACACTGCATAGGTACTGTATCAATAGATTAGACCAAGAGATTCTGCCCTCTACCCTCTGTCATACTGATATACAGAGAGTGAGAGAGATTTATCACAAGATCTTGCTACATGTGTGAGAAGAAAGACTGGTCAGTGATTCAGTGTTACACACAGAGGTAGGGGGTCTTGGCTGAGGGAAGAAGCAGGATTGAGCTGTATCAGACTGAGCTGTCTGCTGTGAGATGATAGGGTTGTGACTGAGAATGGGAAAAAAGCATGATTGAGTTGCATAAGACTGAGCTGTCTGCTGTGAAATGGGAAGGGAGGCAGGTCTGAGCTGTAGGACTTAAAGATTGTAGCTGAGGTTTCTGCAAGATGGCAGAGAAGTTGTTGACTTTCTGAATCTTACTTTTTAGTTACAGAGAAGTGCAAGAGCTCTGCTGAGTATAGTCATCCATTCAAACTACATGAAACAAAGGGTTAGACATTTGTAATACATTACTGGTAACATGGTTTTGTCTCTTTATAAATACAATCAGCAGAATTATAAAAAGTCGGCAAAGGTGTGCATTGCTTTTAAGCAAATGCAAATCTTTCAGCAGCCCTTTGATAGCAAGAGATCATCCTTCATTATTAGCAATTGGAACTGGTTTATAAATCATGAAGTATTAGACTCAAACTGCATTGTGTCATACATCCCATAACTACATACATAAATACAATTATTGCACAGCTATAGATTTACTACATTTGTAATTCTTATGACATTCATTTCCTTGAATTCCAGTAGATTGTACAAAACACAGCAGATACTTAAGTAATATTCTCTTGTTCTTTTTTTTTATCTTCTTTTCTTCAATATCCTAAAAGCAGCTTACTTTAAGTTGTTTTCCCACGTCGCAAGTTAGGCTCTATCCACAGGATAGGGCCTAACTTGCTGATTGGTGGGGGTCTCAGTGATGGGGCCCACAGATCACGAGAAGGGAGGTCAGTTGGGATCCAATGTACCCCTGTCGCACTCCAAGATGACAGGAGCAGTTGATTGCCAAGCAGTTGAGATGACAGAGATTTCCAAGTAAGGTGCTCTGCGATCTCTGTCAGCTCCATAGAAATTAACAGGGCAGCCTGCGCATGCGTGACTGGTGCTCCAATCATGTTTGGATGTGACAAGAGGTGCGACGAGGGTACCACAGACCCCCATTCTCTTGATCTGTGGGGGTCCCATCACTGAGACCCACCACTGATTAGCAAGTTGGGCTCTCCTGTGGTACAGCTGTGAACACCATTTAAAGCATACTATTCCACACATACAGTTCTTTGGCTGAAGGTTGTCTATCATCTTCTATGTTACACATAGACTGAACATATGTAGGTCTAGGGTTCTGCATCATAAACATGCCTTAGTAGAGAACTCTCTGGGTTATTGCAGATACATTGACATATTTATTCATATCTAAATTAAAACATTATGGAGAAATAAAATGGTCAGATGAATTAATAGAGATGAGGAACCTGCTCACGTGATCTTACAATCTGAGAGGAGGAAGGGGTGACACATGAGGTGACAGTGCTTTTAATTCTTCATTCATGTGTTTTATTCCTTCTATAGAATGGCTATGGGCATGGCTACAATTGATTGGTGGTGAGCTGACCCCACTGTGAAACTGTGGGAGGGTGGGTGCATGCATGGAAATTTCTGCCATGTCCCTTTTTTAGCGTCTCCTTAAAGGGAAACTGTCACCAGATTTTACCCCATTAAATTACTTGGGTAGGTTATGGCATGTCCATTCTAGAATTCCCCTTCTTATTTGAAATCTCACCTATTTAAAGCTAAAAAAATCTCTTCCAAAGTTATGTGAAAATGAGCAGAGAAAAGTCATATTCGCCTTAGATTAGTCAAGTTTAGAAGCTGCAGTGGAAATGTCTTTGATTTGGTTTCTGTAGTGCCTTGAAACATATCAAGGTAAGAATTTAATCTTCCATCTAAGTCTTTAACTGTCCGTATCTCCGGTTCTGTGGATCACAGAAGCACAACCCTAATGGCTGAAAAATATAATTCTTTTCTTTAATGGTATGTTTTGGTGTACCTAGAAACATTTTGATCCATCATTTATCTCATTGAGTTGAAGGCCCTAATGAGGTCCTATTTTCCCATCTGTAAATTTGAACAATTTTAAAATGTTGATAATTTACATAAATCTTAAATTACTTGTACACCTTTATAATGTTCAGCTTTATCAGATTGCATCCTTTTCAGATTACAAGCTGCTTTTCTTAATATCCTGCAGTCATTAGACAGAAGACGATGTTTGCATCCTACGGGAGCTTCTTTTTGCTCTTCATATTCATATTGTAAGTCAAATTTGGCTTACCTGAGCACCTTATCTGCGAAATTTCCATTTGTGCAAACTGTATAGATAAATATGTAAATTCATCAATGGAGGAGCTTTTCTGTCCCTGCACGGTGACATTCTGCTTAACACCTTTGAAGCAGTTTGCTGTATAACTCCCTGTCCCTATTTTACCTTGGATATAACTAAAGTTGAAGCGCCAACAGCTTCGGAGTTGGTTTTCGAGGAGACAGACA
>NW_027285381.1:0-57964 GCF_040894005.1 Engystomops pustulosus | reverse complement strand
GACAGACAGACAGCCACTGGGAGGCGAGCGCCCGAGACAGACAGACAGACAGACAGCCACTGGGAGGCGAGCGCCCGAGACAGACAGACAGACAGACAGCCACTGGGAGGCGAGCGCCCCAGACAGACAGCCACTGGGAGGCGAGCGCCCGAGACAGACAGACAGACAGCCAGCCACTGGGAGGCGAGCGCCCGAGACAGACAGACAGACAGCCACTGGGAGGCGAGCGCCCGAGACAGACAGACAGACAGCCACTGGGAGGCGAGCGCCCGAGACAGACAGACAGACAGACAGCCACTGGGAGGCGAGCGCCCGAGACAGACAGACAGACAGACAGCCACTGGGAGGCGAGCGCCTGAGACAGACAGACAGACAGCCACTGGGAGGCGAGCGCCCGAGACAGACAGACAGACAGCCAGCCACTGGGAGGCGAGCGCCCGAGACAGACAGACAGACAGCCACTGGGAGGCGAGCGCCCGAGACAGACAGACAGCCAGCCACTGGGAGGCGAGCGCCCGAGACAGACAGACAGACAGCCCTGGGAGGCGAGCGCCCGAGACAGACAGACAGACAGCCACTGGGAGGCGAGCGCCCGAGACAGACAGACAGACAGACAGCCACTGGGAGGTGAGCGCCCGAGACAGACAGACAGACAGCCAGCCACTGGGAGGCGAGCGCCCGAGACAGACAGACAGCCAGCCACTGGGAGGCGAGCGCCCGAGACAGACAGACAGACAGACAGCCACTGGGAGGCGAGCGCCCGAGACAGACAGACAGACAGACAGCCACTGGGAGGCGAGCGCCCCAGACAGACAGCCACTGGGAGGCGAGCGCCCGAGACAGACAGACAGACAGCCAGCCACTGGGAGGCGAGCGCCCGAGACAGACAGACAGACAGCCACTGGGAGGCGAGCGCCCGAGACAGACAGACAGCCAGCCACTGGGAGGCGAGCGCCCGAGACAGACAGACAGACAGACAGCCACTGGGAGGCGAGCGCCCGAGACAGACAGACAGACAGCCACTGGGAGGCGAACGCCTGAGACAGACAGACAGACAGCCAGCCACTGGGAGGCGAGCGCCCGAGACAGACAGACAGACAGCCAGCCACTGGGAGGCGAGCGCCCGAGACAGACAGACAGACAGCCAGCCACTGGGAGGCGAGCGCCCGAGACAGACAGACAGCCAGCCACTGGGAGGCGAGCGCCCGAGACAGACAGACAGCCAGCCACTGGGAGGCGAGCGCCCGAGACAGACAGACAGACAGCCAGCCACTGGGAGGCGAGCGCCCGAGACAGACAGACAGACAGACAGACAGCCACTGGGAGGCGAGCGCCCGAGACAGACAGACAGACAGCCACTGGGAGGCGAGCGCCCGAGACAGACAGACAGACAGCCACTGGGAGGCGAGCGCCCGAGACAGACAGACAGACAGACAGCCACTGGGAGGCGAGCGCCCGAGACAGACAGACAGCCACTGGGAGGCGAGCGCCCGAGACAGACAGACAGCCACTGGGAGGCGAGCGCCCGAGACAGACAGACAGCCACTGGGAGGCGAGCGCCCGAGACAGACAGCCAGCCACTGGGAGGCGAGCGCCCGAGACAGACAGACAGACAGCCAGCCACTGGGAGGCGAACGCCCGAGACAGACAGACAGCCAGCCAGCCACTGGGAGGCGAGCGCCCGAGACAGACAGACAGACAGACAGCCACTGGGAGGCGAGCGCCCGAGACAGACAGACAGACAGACAGCCACTGGGAGGCGAGCGCCCGAGACAGACAGCCAGCCAGCCACTGGGAGGCGAGCGCCGGAGACAGACAGACAGACAGACAGCCACTGGGAGGCGAGCGCCCGAGACAGACAGACAGACAGACAGCCACTGGGAGGCGAGCGCCCGAGACAGACAGACAGACAGACAGCCACTGGGAGGCGAGCGCCCGAGACAGACAGACAGACAGACAGCCACTGGGAGGCGAGCGCCCGAGACAGACAGACAGACAGCCACTGGGAGGCGAGCGCCCGAGACAGACAGACAGACCAGCCACTGGGAGGCGAGCGCCCGAGACAGACAGACAGACAGACAGCCACTGGGAGGCGAGCGCCCGAGACAGACAGACAGCCAGCCACTGGGAGGCGAGCGCCCGAGACAGACAGACAGACAGCCAGCCACTGGGAGGCGAACGCCCGAGACAGACAGACAGACAGCCAGCCACTGGGAGGCGAGTGCCCGAGACAGACAGACAGACAGACAGCCACTGGGAGGCGAGCGCCCGAGACAGACAGACAGACAGCCAGCCACTGGGAGGCGAGCGCCCGAGACAGACAGACAGACAGACAGCCACTGGGAGGCGAGCGCCCGAGACAGACAGACAGACAGCCACTGGGAGGCGAGCGCCCAAGACAGACAGACAGACAGACAGCCACTGGGAGGCGAGCGCCCGAGACAGACAGACAGCCAGCCACTGGGAGGCGAGCGCCCGAGACAGACAGACAGACAGACAGCCACTGGGAGGCGAGCGCCCGAGACAGACAGACAGACAGCCAGCCACTGGGAGGCGAGCGCCCGAGACAGACAGACAGCCAGCCACTGGGAGGCGAGCGCCCGAGACAGACAGACAGACAGACAGCCACTGGGAGGCGAGCGCCCGAGACAGACAGACAGACAGACAGCCACTGGGAGGCGAGCGCCCCAGACAGACAGCCACTGGGAGGCGAGCGCCCGAGACAGACAGACAGACAGCCAGCCACTGGGAGGCGAGCGCCCGAGACAGACAGACAGACAGCCACTGGGAGGCGAGCGCCCGAGACAGACAGACAGCCAGCCACTGGGAGGCGAGCGCCCGAGACAGACAGACAGACAGACAGCCACTGGGAGGCGAGCGCCCGAGACAGACAGACAGACAGCCACTGGGAGGCGAGCGCCCGAGACAGACAGACAGACAGACAGCCACTGGGAGGCGAGCGCCCGAGACAGACAGACAGACAGCCAGCCACTGGGAGGCGAGCGCCCGAGACAGACAGACAGCCAGCCACTGGGAGGCGAGCGCCCGAGACAGACAGACAGACAGACAGCCACTGGGAGGCGAGCGCCCGAGACAGACAGACAGACAGACAGCCACTGGGAGGCGAGCGCCCGAGACAGACAGACAGACAGACAGCCACTGGGAGGCGAGCGCCCGAGACAGACAGACAGACAGCCACTGGGAGGCGAGCGCCCGAGACAGACAGACAGCCACTGGGAGGCGAGCGCCCGAGACAGACAGACAGCCACTGGGAGGCGAGCGCCCGAGACAGACAGACAGCCACTGGGAGGCGAGCGCCCGAGACAGACAGACAGCCAGCCACTGGGAGGCGAGCGCCCGAGACAGACAGACAGACAGCCAGCCACTGGGAGGCGAGCGCCCGAGACAGACAGACAGACAGCCAGCCACTGGGAGGCGAGCGCCCGAGACAGACAGACAGACAGCCAGCCACTGGGAGGCGAGCGCCCGAGACAGACAGACAGACAGACAGCCACTGGGAGGCGAGCGCCCGAGACAGACAGACAGCCACTGGGAGGCGAGCGCCCGAGACAGACAGACAGACAGACAGCCACTGGGAGGCGAGCGCCCGAGACAGACAGACAGACAGCCAGCCACTGGGAGGCGAGCGCCCGAGACAGACAGACAGCCACTGGGAGGCGAGCGCCCGAGACAGACAGACAGCCAGCCAGCCACTGGGAGGCGAGCGCCCGAGACAGACAGACAGACAGCCACTGGGAGGCGAGCGCCCGAGACAGACAGACAGCCAGCCACTGGGAGGCGAGCGCCCGAGACAGACAGACAGACAGCCAGCCACTGGGAGGCGAGCGCCCGAGACAGACAGACAGACAGCCAGCCACTGGGAGGCGAGCGCCCCAGACAGACAGCCACTGGGAGGCGAGCGCCCCAGACAGACAGACAGCCAGCCACTGGGAGGCGAGCGCCCGAGACAGACAGACAGACAGCCAGCCACTGGGAGGCGAGCGCCCGAGACAGACAGACAGACAGCCACTGGGAGGCGAGCGCCCGAGACAGACAGACAGACAGCCACTGGGAGGCGAGCGCCCGAGACAGACAGACAGACAGCCACTGGGAGGCGAGCGCCCGAGACAGACAGACAGCCAGCCACTGGGAGGCGAGCGCCGGAGACAGACAGACAGCCAGCCACTGGGAGGCGAGCGCCCGAGACAGACAGACAGCCAGCCACTGGGAGGCGAGCGCCGGAGACAGACAGACAGCCAGCCACTGGGAGGCGAGCGCCCGAGACAGACAGACAGACAGCCACTGGGAGGCGAGCGCCCGAGACAGACAGACAGACAGCCACTGGGAGGCGAGCGCCCGAGACAGACAGACAGACAGCCAGCCACTGGGAGGCGAGCGCCCGAGACAGACAGACAGACAGCCAGCCACTGGGAGGCGAGCGCCCCAGACAGACAGCCACTGGGAGGCGAGCGCCCCAGACAGACAGACAGCCAGCCACTGGGAGGCGAGCGCCCGAGACAGACAGACAGACAGACAGACAGCCAGCCACTGGGAGGCGAGCGCCCGAGACAGACAGACAGACAGCCACTGGGAGGCGAGCGCCCGAGACAGACAGACAGACAGACAGCCACTGGGAGGCGAGCGCCGGAGACAGACAGACAGCCAGCCACTGGGAGGCGAGCGCCCGAGACAGACAGACAGACAGCCACTGGGAGGCGAGCGCCGGAGACAGTCTAGGTGTGTATATATATATATAAAATCATGTGACCTATGGGCTCCCAATACTGCTGCAATGACAACCCAGAGCGAGCACAAAGTGTGATGAGCTGCTGCAGAGCATTGCACTGGTGTATGGGTGTATGGGGGGGGGGGGGGGGGGGGGGGGGGGGGGGGGCAAGCGAATGAAAACTTACGTGATAGAGAGACGGCACAAAACAGGAGAGACGAGAGGACTGCAGCGAGGTCAGAGCCTGTAAAAAGAGGAGACACATCAGCACGCACATCACAGGAGCAGCTAGAATTCCGCCTGCTGGGGGGACAGCGTCATCAGCACGCACATCACAGGGGCAGCTAGAGCTCCGCCTGCTGGGGGGACAGCGTCATCAGCACGCACATCACAGGGGCAGCTAGAGCTCCGCCTGCTGGGGGGACAGAGTCATCAGCACGCACATCACAGGGGCAGCTAGAGCTCCGCCTGCTGGGGGGACAGCGTCATCTGCACGCACATCACAGGGGCAGCTGGAGCTCCGCCTGCTGGGGGGACAGCGTCATCAGCACGCACATCACAGGGGCAGCTGGAGCTCCGCCTGCTGGGGGGACAGCGTCATCAGCACGCACATCACAGGGGCAGCTGGAGCTCCGCCTGCTGGGCGGACAGCGTCATCAGCACGCACATCACAGGGGCAGCTGGAGCTCCGCCTGCTGGGCGGACAGCGTCATCAGCACGCACATCACAGGGGCAGCTGGAGCTCCGCCTGCTGGGCGGACAGCGTCATCAGCACGCACATCACAGGGGCAGCTGGAGCTCCGCCTGCTGGGCGGACAGCGTCATCAGCACGCACATCACAGGGGCAGCTGGAGCTCCGCCTGCTGGGCGGACAGCGTCATCAGCACGCACATCACAGGGGCATCTAGAGCTCCGCATGCTGGGGGGACAGTGGTATATGGGGAGCACTGTGTGGTGACAGGGGTGTCTGGGAGGTATATGGGGAGCACTGTGTGGTGACAGGGGTGTCTGGGAGGTATATGGGGAGCACTGTGTGGTGACAGGGGTGTCTGGGGGGTATATGGGGAGCACTGTGTGGTGACAGGGGTGTCTGGGGGGTATATGGGGAGCACTGTGTGGTGACAGGGGTGTCTGGGAGGTATATGGGGAGCACTGTGTGGTGACAGGGGTGTCTGGGAGGTATATGGGGAGCACTGTGTGGTGACAGGGGTGTCTGGGAGGTATATGGGGAGCACTGTGTGGTGACAGGGGTGTCTGGGAGGTATATGGGGAGCACTGTGTGGTGACAGGGGTGTCTGGGGGGTATATGGGGAGCACTGTGTGGTGACAGGGGTGTCTGGGGGGTATATGGGGAGCACTGTGTGGTGACAGGGGTGTCTGGGGGGTATATGGGGAGCACTGTGTGGTGACAGGGGTGTCTGGGGGGTATATGGGGAGCACTGTGTGGTGACAGGGGTGTCTGGGGGGTATATGGGGAGCACTGTGTGGTGACAGGGGTGTCTGGGAGGTATATGGGGAGCACTGTGTGGTGACAGGGGTGTCTGGGGGGTATATGGGGAGCACTGTGTGGTGACAGGGGTGTCTGGGGGGTATATGGGGAGCACTGTGTGGTGACAGGGGTGTCTGGGGGGTATATGGGGAGCACTGTGTGGTGACAGGGGTGTCTGGGAGGTATATGGGGAGCACTGTGTGGTGACAGGGGTGTCTGGGGGGTATATGGGGAGCACTGTGTGGTGACAGGGGTGTCTGGGAGGTATATGGGGAGCACTGTGTGGTGACAGGGGTGTCTGGGAGGTATATGGGGAGCACTGTGTGGTGACAGGGGTGTCTGGGAGGTATATGGGGAGCACTGTGTGGTGACAGGGGTGTCTGGGGGGTATATGGGGAGCACTGTGTGGTGACAGGGGTGTCTGGGAGGTATATGGGGAGCACTGTGTGGTGACAGGGGTGTCTGGGGGGTATATGGGGAGCACTGTGTGGTGACAGGGGTGTCTGGGGGGTATATGGGGAGCACTGTGTGGTGACAGGGGTGTCTGGGGGGTATATGGGGAGCACTGTGTGGTGACAGGGGTGTCTGGGGGGTATATGGGGGGCACTGTGTGGTGACAGGGGTGTCTGGGAGGTATATGGGGAGCACTGTGTGGTGACAGGGGTGTCTGGGGGGTATATGGGGAGCACTGTGTGGTGACAGGGGTGTCTGGGAGGTATATGGGGAGCACTGTGTGGTGACAGGGGTGTCTGGGAGGTATATGGGGAGCACTGTGTGGTGACAGGGGTGTCTGGGAGGTATATGGGGGGCACTGTGTGGTGACAGGGGTGTCTGGGAGGTATATGGGGAGCACTGTGTGGTGACAGGGGTGTCTGGGGGGTATATGGGGAGCACTGTGTGGTGACAGGGGTGTCTGGGGGGTATATGGGGAGCACTGTGTGGTGACAGGGGTGTCTGGGAGGTATATGGGGAGCACTGTGTGGTGACAGGGGTGTCTGGGGGGTATATGGGGAGCACTGTGGTGACAGGGGTGTCTGGGGGGTATATGGGGAGCACTGTGGTGACAGGGGTGTCTGGGGGGTATATGGGGAGCACTGTGTGGTGACAGGGGTGTCTGGGGGGTATATGGGGAGCACTGTGTGGTGACAGGGATGTCTGGGGGGTATATGGGGGCACTGTGTGGTGACAGGGGTGTCTGGGGGGTATATGGGGAGCACTGTGTGGTGACAGGGGTGTCTGGGGGGTATATGGGGAGCACTGTGTGGTGACAGGGGTGTCTGGGGGGTACACTGTGTGGTGACAGGGGTGTCTGGGGGGTATATGGGGAGCACTGTGTGGTGACAGGGGTGTCTGGGGGGTATATGGGGGCACTGTGTGGTGACAGGGGTGTCTGGGGGGTATATGGGGAGCACTGTGTGGTGACAGGGGTGTCTGGGAGGTATATGGGGGAGCACTGTGTGGTGACAGGGGTGTCTGGGAGGTATATGGGGAGCACTGTGTGGTGACAGGGGTGTCTGGGAGGTATATGGGGGGCACTGTGTGGTGACAGGGGTGTCTGGGAGGTATATGGGGAGCACTGTGTGGTGACAGGGGTGTCTGGGGGGTATATGGGGAGCACTGTGTGGTGACAGGGGTGTCTGGGAGGTATATGGGGAGCACTGTGTGGTGACAGGGGTGTCTGGGGGGTATATGGGGAGCACTGTGTGGTGACAGGGGTGTCTGGGGGGTATATGGGGAGCACTGTGTGGTGACAGGGGTGTCTGGGGGGTATATGGGGAGCACTGTGTGGTGACAGGGGTGTCTGGGGGGTATATGGGGAGCACTGTGTGGTGACAGGGGTGTCTGGGGGGTATATGGGGAGCACTGTGTGGTGACAGGGGTGTCTGGGAGGTATATGGGGAGCACTGTGTGGTGACAGGGGTGTCTGGGAGGTATATGGGGAGCACTGTGTGGTGACAGGGGTGTCTGGGAGGTATATGGGGAGCACTGTGTGGGACAGGGGTGTCTGGGAGGTATATGGGGAGCACTGTGTGGTGACAGGGGTGTCTGGGAGGTATATGGGGAGCACTGTGTGGTGACAGGGGTGTCTGGGAGGTATATGGGGAGCACTGTGTGGTGACAGGGGTGTCTGGGGGGTATATGGGGAGCACTGTGTGGTGACAGGGGTGTCTGGGGGGTATATGGGGAGCACTGTGTGGTGACAGGGGTGTCTGGGGGGTATATGGGGAGCACTGTGTGGTGACAGGGGTGTCTGGGAGGTATATGGGGGGCACTGTGTGGTGACAGGGGTGTCTGGGGGGTATATGGGGAGCACTGTGTGGTGACAGGGGTGTCTGGGAGGTATATGGGGAGCACTGTGTGGTGACAGGGGTGTCTGGGGGGTATATGGGGAGCACTGTGTGGTGACAGGGGTGTCTGGGGGGTATATGGGGAGCACTGTGTGGTGACAGGGGTGTCTGGGGGGTATATGGGGGGCACTGTGTGGTGACAGGGGTGTCTGGGGGGTATATGGGGAGCACTGTGTGGTGACAGGGGTGTCTGGGGGGTATATGGGGAGCACTGTGTGGTGACAGGGGTGTCTGGGGGGTATATGGGGAGCACTGTGTGGTGACAGGGGTGTCTGGGAGGTATATGGGGGGCACTGTGTGGTGACAGGGGTGTCTGGGAGGTATATGGGGAGCACTGTGTGGTGACAGGGGTGTCTGGGGGGTATATGGGGAGCACTGTGTGGTGACAGGGGTGTCTGGGGGGTATATGGGGAGCACTGTGTGGTGACAGGGGTGTCTGGGGGGTATATGGGGAGCACTGTGTGGTGACAGGGGTGTCTGGGGGGTATATGGGGAGCACTGTGTGGTGACAGGGGTGTCTGGGGGGTATATGGGGGAGCACTGTGTGGTGACAGGGGTGTCTGGGGGGTATATGGGGAGCACTGTGTGGTGACAGGGGTGTCTGGGGGGTATATGGGGAGCACTGTGTGGTGACAGGGGTGTCTGGGGGGGGGAGCACTGTGTGGTGACAGGGGTGTCTGGGGGGTATATGGGGAGCACTGTGTGGTGACAGGGGTGTCTGGGGGGTATATGGGGAGCACTGTGTGGTGACAGGGGTGTCTGGGGGGTATATGGGGAGCACTGTGTGGTGACAGGGGTGTCTGGGAGGTATATGGGGAGCACTGTGTGGTGACAGGGGTGTCTGGGAGGTATATGGGGAGCACTGTGTGGTGACAGGGGTGTCTGGGGGGTATATGGGGGGCACTGTGTGGTGACAGGGGTGTCTGGGGGGTATATGGGGAGCACTGTGTGGTGACAGGGGTGTCTGGGGGGTATATGGGGAGCACTGTGTGGTGACAGGGGTGTCTGGGGGGTATATGGGGAGCACTGTGTGGTGACAGGGGTGTCTGGGAGGTATATGGGGAGCACTGTGTGGTGACAGGGGTGTCTGGGGGGTATATGGGGAGCACTGTGTGGTGACAGGGGTGTCTGGGAGGTATATGGGGAGCACTGTGTGGTGACAGGGGTGTCTGGGGGGTATATGGGGAGCACTGTGTGGTGACAGGGGTGTCTGGGAGGTATATGGGGAGCACTGTGTGGTGACAGGGGTGTCTGGGAGGTATATGGGGAGCACTGTGTGGTGACAGGGGTGTCTGGGGGGTATATGGGGAGCACTGTGTGGTGACAGGGGTGTCTGGGGGGTATATGGGGAGCACTGTGTGGTGACAGGGGTGTCTGGGGGGTATATGGGGAGCACTGTGTGGTGACAGGGGTGTCTGGGGGGTATATGGGGAGCACTGTGTGGTGACAGGGGTGTCTGGGGGGTATATGGGGAGCACTGTGTGGTGACAGGGGTGTCTGGGAGGTATATGGGGAGCACTGTGTGGTGACAGGGGTGTCTGGGAGGTATATGGGGAGCACTGTGTGGTGACAGGGGTGTCTGGGGGGTATATGGGGAGCACTGTGTGGTGACAGGGGTGTCTGGGGGGTATATGGGGAGCACTGTGTGGTGACAGGGGTGTCTGGGGGGGGAGCACTGTGTGGTGACAGGGGTGTCTGGGGGGTATATGGGGAGCACTGTGTGGTGACAGGGGTGTCTGGGGGGTATATGGGGAGCACTGTGTGGTGACAGGGGTGTCTGGGGGGTATATGGGGAGCACTGTGTGGTGACAGGGGTGTCTGGGAGGTATATGGGGAGCACTGTGTGGTGACAGGGGTGTCTGGGAGGTATATGGGGAGCACTGTGTGGTGACAGGGGTGTCTGGGGGGTATATGGGGGGCACTGTGTGGTGACAGGGGTGTCTGGGGGGTATATGGGGAGCACTGTGTGGTGACAGGGGTGTCTGGGGGGTATATGGGGAGCACTGTGTGGTGACAGGGGTGTCTGGGAGGTATATGGGGAGCACTGTGTGGTGACAGGGGTGTCTGGGGGGTATATGGGGAGCACTGTGTGGTGACAGGGGTGTCTGGGAGGTATATGGGGAGCACTGTGTGGTGACAGGGGTGTCTGGGGGGTATATGGGGAGCACTGTGTGGTGACAGGGGTGTCTGGGAGGTATATGGGGAGCACTGTGTGGTGACAGGGGTGTCTGGGGGGTATATGGGGAGCACTGTGTGGTGACAGGGGTGTCTGGGGGGGGAGCACTGTGTGGTGACAGGGGTGTCTGGGGGGTATATGGGGAGCACTGTGTGGTGACAGGGGTGTCTGGGGGGTATATGGGGAGCACTGTGTGGTGACAGGGGTGTCTGGGAGGTATATGGGGAGCACTGTGTGGTGACAGGGGTGTCTGGGAGGTATATGGGGAGCACTGTGTGGTGACAGGGGTGTCTGGGAGGTATATGGGGGGCACTGTGTGGTGACAGGGGTGTCTGGGGGGTATATGGGGAGCACTGTGTGGTGACAGGGGTGTCTGGGGGGTATATGGGGAGCACTGTGTGGTGACAGGGGTGTCTGGGGGGTATATGGGGAGCACTGTGTGGTGACAGGGGTGTCTGGGGGGTATATGGGGAGCACTGTGTGGTGACAGGGGTGTCTGGGGGGTATATGGGGAGCACTGTGTGGTGACAGGGGTGTCTGGGGGGTATATGGGGAGCACTGTGTGGTGACAGGGGTGTCTGGGGGGTATATGGGGAGCACTGTGTGGTGACAGGGGTGTCTGGGAGGTATATGGGGAGCACTGTGTGGTGACAGGGGTGTCTGGGAGGTATATGGGGAGCACTGTGTGGTGACAGGGGTGTCTGGGGGGTATATGGGGAGCACTGTGTGGTGACAGGGGTGTCTGGGGGGTATATAGGGAGCACTGTGTGGTGACAGGGGTGTCTGGGGGGTATATGGGGAGCACTGTGTGGTGACAGGGGTGTCTGGGGGGTATATGGGGAGCACTGTGTGGTGACAGGGGTGTCTGGGAGGTATATGGGGAGCACTGTGTGGTGACAGGGGTGTCTGGGAGGTATATGGGGAGCACTGTGTGGTGACAGGGGTGTCTGGGGGGTATATGGGGAGCACTGTGTGGTGACAGGGGTGTCTGGGGGGTATATGGGGAGCACTGTGTGGTGACAGGGGTGTCTGGGGGGTATATGGGAGCACTGTGTGGTGACAGGGGTGTCTGGGAGGTATATGGGGAGCACTGTGTGGTGACAGGGGTGTCTGGGAGGTATATGGGGAGCACTGTGTGGTGACAGGGGTGTCTGGGGGGTATATGGGGAGCACTGTGTGGTGACAGGGGTGTCTGGGGGGTATATGGGGAGCACTGTGTGGTGACAGGGGTGTCTGGGAGGTATATGGGGAGCACTGTGTGGTGACAGGGGTGTCTGGGGGGTATATGGGGAGCACTGTGTGGTGACAGGGGTGTCTGGGGGGTATATGGGGAGCACTGTGTGGTGACAGGGGTGTCTGGGGGTACACTGTGTGGTGACAGGGGAGTCTGGGGGGTACACTGTGTGGTGACAGGGGTGTCTGGGGGGTACACTGTGTGGTGACAGGGGTGTCTGGGGGGTACACTGTGTGGTATATGGGGGTGTCTGGGGGGTACACTGTGTGGTGACAGGGGTGTCTGGGGGGTACACTGTGTGGTGACAGGGGTGTCTGGGGGGTACACTGTGTGGTGACAGGGGTGTCTGGGGGGTACACTGTGTGGTATATGGGGGTGTCTGGGGGGTACACTGTGTGGTGACAGGGGTGTCTGGGGGGTACACTGTGTGGTGACAGGGGTGTCTGGGGGGTACACTGTGTGGTATATGGGGGTGTCCGGGTGCTATGCGGGGCGCGCTGGCGGGTGACAGTCCTCTCTCGGGGTGCGGCGGCGCTATGTATTGGGCCCCGGGGCCTCTCACCTGTCCGGTGCTGGCGCTGCGCTGTGATGACGGTCCCCGGTGTTTTCTCTCTCTCTGTGTATTGCTCTTACTCCAAGATGGCTGCGGCGCTTGCACGGGGTTTCCCGGCGCGCTCCCAAAGGGTCAGGATGGGCGGGGATGACGTGCACGCGCCTCCACAACCGCAGCAATAGGCGAGCACGAGCGTAGTCACGAGACCCGCCCGGATGATCACGTGCTCGGGGAGTGTTAACTACCTCAATGCTGCACCCAAACTCATTGTCCAGTCAGCCGGGGCCTGGGGTGTGGCCGGGCGCGGCCTCTGAGGGGCGGGGTTAGTGTGTGCGGAAGTGAGGAGCTGTCATAGCGACCAATCACCTGGCGGCTTTCTTTGTCTGATCCGTTAGAGGACACGTAGCCGCCTTGTGATTGGCTGATATGGCCTTAGAGCCGGTTCCCACTTCCGGCTGAACTATTCAATGTCTTTAATATGCAGCCACTCCTAATGCGGGATTCTTGTAAATGTGTCTCAGTCATATATCGTCTTTACAGAAAGGCAGAATTAGCTATATGAGGTGAATATGGGTCAGAACTGGGCCGGACCTCTAAGCTCTGCTCTGTCTCAGGACACATTTGTACATGGGGTTAGTTATTGGCTTGGCAGTCCTTACACCGCTCATTGTGGAGTAGAAAAATGGAATCCTATACCTCACAACTTTTTTGGGGGAGACGGGGACAGAATGTTCCACGGCCCTTTACCCACCCGCAAGAATAATCCTGTCCCCCAGCCTCCTCCTGTCCCCCAGCCTCCTCCTGTCCCCCAGCCTCCTCCTGTCCTCCAGCCTCCTCATGTATCCTCCTGTCCACCAGCCTCCTCCTGTCCCCCAGCCTCCTCCTGTCCCCCAGCCTCCTCCTGTATGCTCCAGCCTCCTCCTGTATGCTCCAGCCTCCTCCTGTCCCCCAGCCTCCTCCTGTCCTCCATCCTCCTCCTGTCCCCCAGCCTCCTCCTGTCCCCCAGCCTCCTCCTGTCCTCCAGCCTCCTCATGTATCCTCCTGTCCACCAGCCTCCTCCTGTCCCCCAGCCTCCTCCTGTCCCCCAGCCTCCTCCTGTCCCCCAGCCTCCTCCTGTATGCTCCAGCCTCCTCCTGTATGCTCCAGCCTCCTCCTGTCCCCCAGCCTCCTCCAGCCTCCTCCTGTCCCCCAGCCTCCTGTCCCCCAGCCTCCTCCTGTATGCTCCAGCCTCCTCCTGTCCCCCAGCCTCCTCCTGTCCCCGAGCCTCCTGCTGTCCCCCAGCCTCCTCCTGTCCTCCAGCCTCCTCCTGTCCCCCAGCCTCCTCCTGTATGCTCCAGCCTCCTCCTGTCCTTCAGCCTCCACCATTAGCCTCCTGTCCTGCAGCCTCCTCCTGTCCCCCAGCCTCCTCCTGTCCCCCAGCCTCCTCCTGTATCCTCCTGTCCCTCAGCCTCCTCCTGTATCCTCCTGTCCCCCAGCCTCCTCCTGTCCTCCTGTCCCCCAGCCTCCTCCTGTATCCTCCTGTCCCCCAGCCTCCTCCTGTCCTCCTGTATCCTTCTGTCCCCCAGTCTCCTCCTGTCCTCCAGCCTCCTCCTGTATCCTCCTGTCCTCCAGCCTCCTGTAGCCTCCTGTCCTACAGCCTCCTGTCCCCCAGCCTCCTCCTGTCCCCCAGCCTCCTCCTGTATCCTCCTGTCCCCCAGCCTCCTCCTGTATCCTCCTGTCCTCCAGCTTCCTCCTGTCCCCCAGCCTCCTCCTGTCCCCCAGCCTCCTCCTTGTCCTCCAGCCTCCTCCTGTATCCTCCTGTCCTCCAGCCTCCACCTGTATCCTCCTGCCTCCTCCTGTCCTCCAGCCTCCTCCTGTATCCTCCTGTCCTCCAGCCTCCACCTGTATCCTCCTGCCTCCTCCTGTCCCCCAGCCTCCTCCTGTCCCCCAGCCTCCTCCTGTATCCTCCTGTCCTCCAGCCTCCTCCTGGCCCCCAGCCTCCTCCTGTCCTCCAGCCTCCTCCTGTATCCTCCTGTCCTCCAGCCTCCACCTGCATCCTCCTGTCCTCCTGCCTCCTCCTGTCCTCCAGCCTCCTCCTGTATCCTCCTGTCCTCCAGCCTCCTCCTGTCCTCCAGCCTCCTCCAGTAGCCTCCTGTCCTCCAGCCTCCTCCTGCCTCCTCCTGTCCTTCAGCCTCCTCCTGTCCCCCAGCCTCCTCCTGCCTCCTCCTGTCCTTCAGCCTCCTCCTGCCTCCTCCTGTCCTCCAGCCTCCTCCTGTAGCCTCCTGTCCTCCAGCCTTCTCCTGTATCCTCCTGTCCTCCTGTATCCTCCTGTCCTCCAGCCTCCTCCTGTATCCTCCTGTCCTCCAGCCTCCTCCTGTCCCCCAGCCTCCTCCTGTCCTCCAGCCTCCTCCTGTATCCTCCTGTCCCTCAGCCTACTCCTGTATCCTCCTGTCCCCCAGCCTCCTCCTGTCCTCCTGTATCCTCCTGTCCCCCAGCCTCCTCCTGTCCTCCTGTACCCTCCTGTCCCCCAGCCTCCTCCTGTCCTCCTGTATCCTCCTGTCCCCCAGTCTCCTCCTGTCCTCCAGCCTCCTCCTGTCCCCCAGCCTCCTCCTGAAGCCTCCTGTCCTCCAGCCTCCTCCTGTCCTCCAGCCTCCTGTAGCCTCCTATTCTTCAAACTCCTCCTGTAGCCTCCTGTCCTCCAGCCTCCTGTAGCCTCCTGTCCCCCAGCCTCCTGTAGCCTCCTGTCCTCCAGCCTCCTCCTGTAGCCTCCTGTCCCCCAGTCTCCTCCTGTAGCCTCCTGTCCTCCAGCCTCCTCCTTTAGCCTCCTGTCCTCCAGCCTCCTCCTGTCCTCCAGCCTCCTCCTGTAGCCCCCTGTTCTCCAGCCTCCTCCTGTAGCCTCCTGTCCTCCAGCCTCCTCTTGTAGCCTCCTCCTGTAGCCTCCTGTCCTCCAGCCTCCTCCTGTATCCTCCTGTCCTCCAGCCTCCTCCTGTCCTTCAGCCTCCTCCTGTACCCTCCTGTCCCCCAGCCGCCTCCTATCCTCCAGCCTCCTCCTCTAGCCTCCTGTCCTCCAGCCCCCTCATGTATCCTCCTGTCCTCCAGCCTCCTCCTGACCTTCAGCCTCCTCCTGTACCCACCTGTCCCACAGCCTCCTCCTGTCCTCCAGCCTCCTCCTGTAGCCTCCTGTCCTCCAGCCTCCTCCTGTCCTCCAGCCTCCTCCTGTATCCTCCTGTCCTCCAGCCTCCTCCTGTAGCCTCCTGTCCTCCAGCCTCCTCCTGTAGCCTCCTGTCCTCCAGCCTCTTCCTGTCCTCCAGCCTCCTCCTGTATCCTCCTGTCCTCCAGCCTCCTCCTGTAGCCTCCTGTCCTCCAGCCTCCTCCTGTAGCCTCCTGTCCTCCAGCCTCCTCCTGTATCCTCCTGTCCTCCAGCCTCCTCCTGTCCTTCAGCCTCCTCCTGTACCCTCCTGTCCCCCAGCCGCCTCCTATCCTCCAGCCTCCTCCTCTAGCCTCCTGTCCTCCAGCCCCCTCCTGTCCTCCTGTACCCTCCTGCCCCCCAGCCTCCTCCTGTCCTCCTGTATCCTCCTGTCCCCCAGTCTCCTCCTGTCCTCCAGCCTCCTCCTGTCCCCCAGCCTCCTCCTGAAGCCTCCTGTCCTCCAGCCTCCTCCTGTCCTCCAGCCTCCTCCTGTCCTCCAGCCTCCTGTAGCCTCCTATTCTTCAAACTCCTCCTGTAGCCTCCTGTCCTCCAGCCTCCTGTAGCCTCCTGTCCCCCAGCCTCCTGTAGCCTCCTGTCCTCCAGCCTCCTCCTGTAGCCTCCTGTCCCCCAGTCTCCTCCTGTAGCCTCCTGTCCTCCAGCCTCCTCCTGTAGCCTCCTGTCTTCCAGCCTCCTCCTGTCCTCCAGCCTCCTCCTGTGTCCTCCTGTCCCCCAGCCTCCTCCTGTATCCTCCTGTCCTCCAGCCTCCTCCTGTATCCTCCTGTCCTCCAGCCTCCTCCTGTATCCTCCTGTCCGCCAGCCTCCTCCTGTATCCTCCTGTCCTCCAGCCTCCTCCTGTATCCTCCTGTCCTCCAGCCTCCTCCTGTATCCTCCTGTCCTCCAGCCTCCTCCTGTAGCCTCCTGTCCTCCAGCCTCCTCCTGTATCCTCCTGTCCTCCAGCCTCCTCCTGTACCCTCCTGTCCCCCAGCCTCCTCCTTCCTCCTCCTGTCCCCCAGCCTCCTCCTTCCTCCTCCTGTCCTCCAGCCTCTTCCTGTAGCCTCCTGTCCTCCAGCCTTCTCCTGTATCCTCCTGTCCTCCACCCTCCTCCTGTAGCCTCCTTTCCCCCAGCCTCATCCTGCCTCCTCCTGTCCCCCAGCCGCCTCCTATCCTCCAGCCTCCTCCTCTAGCCTCCTGTCCTCCAGCCCCCTCCTGTATCCTCCTGTCCTCCAGCCTCCTCCTCACCTTCAGCCTCCTCCTGTACCCACCTGTCCCACAGCCTCCTCCTGTCCTCCAGTCTCCTCCTGTATCCTCCTGTCCTCCAGCCTCCTCCTGTATCCTCCTGTCCTCCAGCCTCCTCCTGTATCCTCTTGTCCTCCAGCCTCCTCCTGTATCCTCCTGTCCTCCAGCCTCCTTCTGTATCCTCCTGTCCTCCAGCCTCCTCCTGTATCCTCCTGTCCCCCAGCCTCCTCCTGCCTCCTCTGGTCCTTCAGCCTCCTCCTGTAGCCTCCTGTCCTCCAGCCTTCTCCTGTATCCTCCTGTCCTCCAGCCTCCTCCTGTAGCCTCCTTTCCCCCAGCCTCCTCCTGCCTCCTCCTGTCCCCCTGTCTCCTCCTGTAGCCTCCTGTCCTCCAGCCTCCTCCTGTATCCTCCTGTCCTCCAGCCTCCTCCTGTCCCCCAGCCTTCTCCTGTATCCTCCTGTCCTCCAGCCTCCTCCTGTATCCTCCTGTCCTCCAGCCTCCTCCTGTATCCTCCTGTCCTCCAGCCTCCTCCTGTCCCCCAGCCTCCTCCTGTATCCTCCTGTCCTCCAGCCTCCTCCTGTAGCCTCCTGTCCCCCAGCCTCCTCCTGTATCCTCCTGTCCTCCAGCCTCCTCCTGTAGCCCCCTTTCCTCCAGCCTCCTCCTGTAGCCTCCTGTCCCCCAGCCTCCTCCTGTATCCTCCTGTCCTCCAGCCTCCTCCTGTAGCCCCCTGTCCTCCAGCCTCCTCCTGTGTCCTCCTGTCCCCCAGCCTCCTCCTGTATCCTCCTGTCCTCCAGCCTCCTCCTGTATCCTCCTGTCCGCCAGCCTCCTCCTGTATCCTCCTGTCCTCCAGCCTCCTCCTGTATCCTCCTGTCCTCCAGCCTCCTCCTGTACCCTCCTGTCCCCCAGCCTCCTCCTTCCTCCTCCTGTCCCCCAAGCCTCCTCCTTCCTCCTCCTGTCCTCCAGCCTCTTCCTGTAGCCTCCTGTCCTCCAGCCTTCTCCTGTATCCTCCTGTCCTCCACCCTCCTCCTGTAGCCTCCTTTCCCCCAGCCTCCTCCTGCCTCCTCCTGTACCCTCCTGTCCCCCAGCCGCCTCCTATCCTCCAGCCTCCTCCTGTAGCCTCCTGTCCTCCAGCCTCCTCCTGTATCCTCCTGTCCTCCAGCCTCCTCCTGTATCCTCCTGTCCTCCAGCCTCCTCCTGTATCCTCCTGTCCTCCAGCCTCCTCCTGTCCCCCAGCCTTCTCCTGTATCCTCTTGTCCTCCAGCCTCCTCCTGTATCCTCCTGTCCTCCAGCCTCCTCCTGTATCCTCCTGTCCTCCAGCCTCCTCCTGTATCCTCCTGTCCTCCAGCCTCCTCCTGTATCCTCCTGTCCTCCAGCCTCCTCCTGTATCCTCCTGTCCTCCAGCCTCCTCCTGTATCCTGCTGTCCCCCAGCCTCCTCCTGTATCCTCCTGTCCTCCAGCCTCCTCCTGTATCCTCCTGTCCCCCAGCCTCCTCCTGTAGCCTCCTGTCCTCCAGCCTCCTCCTGTATCCTCCTGTCCTCCAGCCTCCTCCTGTATCCTCCTGTCCTCCAGCCTCCTCCTGTATCCTCCTGTCCTCCAGCCTCCTCCTGTATCCTCCTGTCCTCCAGCCTCCTCCTGTATCCTGCTGTCCCCCAGCCTCCTCCTGTATCCTCCTGTCCTCCAGCCTCCTCCTGTATCCTGCTGTCCCCCAGCCTCCTCCTGTAGCCTCCTGTTCTCCAGCCTCCTCCTGTAGCCTCCTGTCCTGCAGCCTCCTCCTGTGCTCCAGCCTCCTCCTGTCCTCCAGCCTCCTCCTGTCTTCTCCTGTCCTGCAGCCTCCTCCTGTCCTCCAGCCTCCTCCTGTCCTCCAGCCTCCTCCTGTAGCCCCCTGTCCTCCAGCCTCCTCCTGTATCCTCCTGTCCTCCAGCCTCCTCCTGTACCCTCCTGTCCTCCAGCCTCCTCCTGTAGCCCCATGTCCTCCAGCCTCCTCCTGTATCCTCCTGTCCTCCAGCCTCCTCCTGTATCCTCCTGTCCCCCAGACTCCTCCTGTCCTCCAGCCTCCTCCTGTAGCCTCCTGTCCTCCAGCCTTCTCCTGTATCTCCTGTCCTCCAGCCTCCTCCTGTACCCTCCTCTCCTCCTTTATCCTCCTGTCCCCCAGCCTCCTCCTGTATCCTCCTGTCCTCCAGCCTCCTCCTGTACCCTCCTCTCCTCCTGTATCCTCCTGTCCCCCAGCCTCCTCCTGTATCCTCCTGTCCTCCAGCCTCCTCCTGTACCCTCCTCTCCTCCTGTATCCTCTTGTCCCCCAGCCTCCTCCTGTATCCTCCTGTCCTCCAGCCTCCTCCTGTATCCTCCTGTTACCCAGCCTCCTCCTGTAGCCTCCTGTCCTCCAGCCTCCTCCTGTAGCCTCCTATCCTCCAGCCTCCTCCTGTCCCCCAGCCTCCTCCTGAAGCCTCCTGTCCTCCAACCTCCTACTGTCCTCCAGGCTCCTCCTGTAGCCTCCAGCCTCCTGTAGCCTCCTATTCTTCAGTCTCCTCCTGTAGCCTCCTGTCCTACAGCCTCCTCCTGTAGCCTCCTGTCCTCCAGCCTCCTCCTGTCCCCCAGCCTCCTCCTGTCCCCAGCCTCCTCTTGTCCTCCAGCCTCCTCATGTATCCTCCTGTCCTCCAGCCTCCTCCTGTATCCTCCTGTCCTCCTGCCTCCTCCTGTATCCTCCTGTCCTCCAGCCTCCTCCTGTCCTACAGCCTCCTGTAGCCTCCTGTCCTCCAGCCTCCTCCTGTCCCCCAGCCTCCTCCTATATCCTCCTGTCCCCGAGCCTCCTCCTGTCCCCCACCCTCCTCCTTTCCTCCAGCCTCCTCCTGTCCCCCAGCCTCCTCCTTTCCTCCAGCCTCCTCCTGTCCTCTTGCCTCCTCCTGTCCTCTTGCCTCCTCCTGTCCTCCAGCCTCCTATAGCCTCCTGTCCCCCAGCCTCCTCCTGTCCCCCAGCCTCCTTCTGTCCTCCAGCCTCCTCCTGTCCTCTTGCCTCCTCCTGTCCTCCAGCCTCCTCCTGTCCCCCAGCCTCCTCCTGTCCCCCAGCCTCCTCCTGTCCCCCAGCCTCCTCCTGTATCCTCCTGTCCTCCAGCCTCCTCCTGTCCCCCAGCCTCCTCCTGTCCTCCAGCCTCCTCCTGTATCCTCCTGTCCTTCAGCCTCCATCTGTATCCTCCTGTCCTCCTGCCTCCTCCTGTATCCTCCTGTATCCTCCTGTCCTCCAGCCTTCTCCTGTCCTCCACCCTCCTGTAGCCTCCTGTCCTCCAGCCTCCTCCCGTAGCCTCCTGTTCTCCAGCCTCCTCCTGTAGCCTCCTGTCCTCCAGCCTCCTTATGTAGCCTCCTGTCCTCCAGCCTCCTCCTGTATCCTCCTGTCCTTCAGCCTCCTCCTGTACCATCCTGTCCCCCAGCCTCCTCCTGCCTCCTCCTGTCCTTCAGCCTCCTCCTGACTCCTCCTGTCCTTCAGCCTCCTCCTGTATCCTCCTGTCCTCCAGCCTCCTCCTGTATCCTCCTGTCCTCCAGCCTCCTCCTGTCCCCCAGCCTCCTCCTGAAGCCTCCTATCCTCCAGCCTCCTCTTGTCCTCCAGCCTCCTGTAGCCTCCTATTCTTCAACCTCCTCCTATAGCCTCCTGTCCTCCAGCATCCTGTAGCCTCCTGTCCCCCAGCCTCCTGTAGCCTCCTGTCCTCTAGCCTCCTCCTGTAGCCTCCTGTCCTCTAGCCTCCTCCTGTCCTCCAGCCTCCCCCAGCCTCCTCCTGTCCCCCAGCCCCCTCCTGTCCCCCAGCCTCCTCCTGTCCCCCAGCCTCCTCCTGTAGCCTCCTGTTCTCCAGCCTCCTCCTGTATCCTCCTGTCCTGCAGCCTCCTCCTGTATCCTCCTGTCCTCCAGCCTCCTCCTGTAGCCTCCTGTCTTCCAGCCTCCTCCTGTAGCCTCCTGTCCTCCAGCCTCCTCCTGTCCCCCAGCCTCCTTCTGAAGCCTCCTGTCCTCCAACCTCCTCCTGTCCTCCAGCCTCCTGTAGCCTCCTATCCTTCAACCTCCTCCTGTAGCCTCCTGTCCTCCAGCCTCCTGTAGCCTCCTGTCCCCCAGCCTCCTGTAGCCTCCTGTCCTCCAGCCTCCTCCTGTAGCCTCCTGTCCCCCAGTCTCCTCCTGTAGCCTCCTGTCCTCCAGCCTCCTCCTGTAGCCTCCTGTCCTCCAGCCTCCTCCTGTAGCCTCCTGTCCTCCAGCCTCCTCCTGTAGCCTCCTGTCCTCCAGCCTCCTCTTGTAGCCTCCTGTCCTCCAGCCTCCTCCTGTAGCCTCCTGTCCTCCAGCCTCCTCCTGTAGCCTCCTGTCCTCCAGCCTCCTCCTGTAGCCCCCTGTCCTCCAGCCTCCTCCTGTATCCTCCTGCCCTCCAGCCTCCTCCTGTATCCTCCTGTCCCCCAGACTCCTCCTGTCCTCCAGCCTCCTCCTGTAGCCTCCTGTCCTCCAGCCCCCTCCTGTATCCTCCTGTCCTCCAGCCTCCTCTTGACCTTCAGCCTCCTCCTGTACCCACCTGTCCCACAGCCTCCTCCTGTCCTCCAGCCTCCACATGTAGCCTCCTGTCCTCCAGCCTCCTCCTGTCCTCCAGCCTCCTCCTGTAGCCTCCTGTCCCCCAGCCTCCTCCTGTAGCCTCCTGTCCTCCAGCCTCCTCCTGTAGCCTCCTGTCCTCCAGCCTCCTCCTGTAGCCTCCTGTCCTCCAGCCTCCTCTTGTAGCCTCCTGTCCTCCAGCCTCCTCCTGTAGCCTCCTGTCCTCCAGCCTCCTCCTGTAGCCTCCTGTCCTCCAGCCTCCTCCTGTATCCTCCTGTCCTCCAGCCTCCTCCTGTCCTTCAGCCTCCTCCTGTACCCTCCTGTCCCCCAGCCGCCTCCTATCCTCCAGCCTCCTCCTCTAGCCTCCTGTCCTCCAGCCCCCTCCTGTATCCTCCTGTCCTCCAGCCTCCTCCTGACCTTCAGCCTCCTCCTGTACCCACCTGTCCCACAGCCTCCTCCTGTCCTCCAGCCTCCACCTGTAGCCTCCTGTCCTCCAGCCTCCTCCTGTCCTCCAGCCTCCTCCTGTAGCCTCCTGTCCCCCAGCCTCCTCCTGTAGCCTCCTGTCCTCCAGCCTCCTCCTGTAGCCTCCTGTCCTCCAGCCTCCTCTTGTAGCCTCCTGTCCTCCAGCCTCCTCCTGTAGCCTCCTGTCCTCCAGCCTCCTCCTGTAGCCTCCTGTCCTCCAGCCTCCTCCTGTATCCTCCTGTCCTCCAGCCTCCTCCTGTCCTTCAGCCTCCTCCTGTACCCTCCTGTCCCCAGCCGCCTCCTATCCTCCAGCCTCCTCCTCTAGCCTCCTGTCCTCCAGCCCCCTCCTGTATCCTCCTGTCCTCCAGCCTCCTCCTGACCTTCTTCTCCTCCTGTACCCACCTGTCCCACAGCCTCCTCCTGTCCTCCAGCCTCCACCTGTAGCCTCCTGTCCTCCAGCCTCCTCCTGCCCCCAGCCTCCTCCTGTATCCTCCTGTCCTCCAGCCTCCTCCCTTAGCCTCCTGTCCTCCAGCCTCCTCCTGTAGCCTCCTGTCCTCCAGCCTCCTCCTGTATCCTCCTGTCCTCCAGCCTCCTCCTGTAGCCTCCTGTCCTCCAGCCTCCTCCTGTAGCCTCCTGTCCTCCAGCCTCCTCCTGTACCCTCCTGTCCCCCAGCCGCCTCCTATCCTCCAGCCTCCTCCTCTAGCCTCCTGTCCTCCAGCCCCCTCCTGTCCTCCAGCCTCCTCCTGACCTTCAGCCTCCTCCTGTACCCACCTGTCCCACAGCTCCTCCTGTCCTCCAGCCTCCTCCTGTATCCTCCTGTCCTCCAGCCTCCTCCTGTATCCTCCTGTCCTCCAGCCTCCTCCTGTATCCTCCTGTCCTCCAGCCTCCTCCTGTATCCTCCTGTCCTCCAGCCTCCTCCTGTATCCTCCTGTCCTCCAGCCTCCTCCTGTCCTTCAGCCTCCTCCTGTACCCTCCTGTCCCCCAGCCTCCTCCTGCCTCCTCTGGTCCTTCAGCCTCCTCCTGTAGCCTCCTGTCCTCCAGCCTTCTCCTGTATCCTCCTGTCCTCCAGCCTCCTCCTGTAGCCTTCTTTCCCCCAGCCTCCTCCTGCCTCCTCCTGTCCCCCTGTCTCCTCCTGTAGCCTCCTGTCCTCCAGCCTCCTCCTGTATCCTCCTGTCCTCCAGCCTCCTCCTGTCCCCCAGCCTCCTCCTGTCCTACAGCCTCCTCCTGTCCTCCAGCCTCCTCCTGTATCCTCCTGTCCTCCAGCCTCCTCCTGTATCCTCCTGTATCCTCCTGTCCTCCTGCCTCCTCCTGTCCCCCAGCCTCCTCCTGTCTTCCAGCCTCCTCCTGTATCCTCCTGTCCTCCAGTCTCCTCCTGTATCCTCCTGTCCTTCAGCCTCCTCCTGTAGCCTCCAGCCTCCTCTTGTAGCCTCCTGTATCCTCCTTTCCCCCAGCCTCCTCCTGTAGCCCCCTGTCCTGCAGCCTCCTCCTGTAGCCCCCTGTCCTCCAGCCTCCTCCTGTAGCCTCCTGTCCTCCAGCCTCCTCCTGTAGCCCCCTTTCCTCCAGCCTCCTCCTGTAGCCTTCTGTCCCCCAGCCTCCTCCTGTATCCTCCTGTCCTCCAGCCTCCTCCTGTAGCCCCCTGTCCTCCAACCTCCTCCTGTGTCCTCCTGTCCCCCAGCCTCCTCCTGTATCCTCCTGTCCTCCAGCCTCCTCCTGTATCCTCCTGTCCTCCAGCCTCCTCCTGTATCCTCCTGTCCGCCAGCCTCCTCCTGTATCCTCCTGTCCTCCAGCCTCCTCCTGTATCCTCCTGTCCTCCAGCCTCCTCCTGTATCCTCCTGTCCTCCAGCCTCCTCCTGTATCCTCCTGTCCTCCAGCCTCCTCCTGTAGCCTCCTGTCCTCCAGCCTCCTCCTGTAGCCTCCTGTCCTCCAGCCTCCTCCTGTATCCTCCTGTCCTCCAGCCTCCTCCTGTACCCTCCTGTCCCCCAGCCTCCTCCTTCCTACTCCTGTCCCCCAGCCTCCTCCTGTAGCCCCCTTTCCTCCAGCCTCCTCCTGTAGCCTCCTGTCCCCCAGCCTCCTCCTGTATCCTCCTGTCCTCCAGCCTCCTCCTGTAGCCCCCTGTCCTCCAACCTCCTCCTGTGTCCTCCTGTCCCCCAGCCTCCTCCTGTATCCTCCTGTCCTCCAGCCTCCTCCTGTAGCCTCCTGTCCTCCAGCCTCCTCCTGTAGCCTCCTGTCCTCCAGCCTCCTCCTGTATCCTCCTGTCCTCCAGCCTCCTCCTGTCCCCCAGCCTTCTCCTGTATCCTCCTGTCCTCAAGCCTCCTCCTGTATCCTCCTGTCCTCCAGCCTCCTCCTGTATCCTCCTGTCCTCCAGCCTCCTCCTGTCCCCCAGCCTTCTCCTGTATCCTCCTGTCCTCCAGCCTCCTCCTGTCCTCCAGCCTCCTCCTGTATCCTCCTGTCCTCCAGCCTCCTCCTGTATCCTCCTGTCCTCCAGCCTCCTCCTGTATCCTCCTGTCCTCCAGCCTCCTCCTGTATCCTCCTGTACTCCAGCCTCCTCCTGTATTTTGCTGTCCCCCAGCCTCCTCCTGTATCCTCCTGTCCTCCAGCCTCCTCCTGTATCCTGCTGTCCCCCAGCCTCCTCCTGTAGCCTCCTGTCCTCCAGCCTCCTCCTGTTCTCCAGCCTCCTCCTGTAGCCTCCTGTCCTGCAGCCTCCTCCTGTCCTCCAGCCTCCTCCTGTCTTCTCCTGTCCTGCAGCCTCCTCCTGTCCTCCAGCCTCCTCCTGTCCTCCAGCCTCCTCCTGTAGCCCCCTGTCCTCCAGCCTCCTCCTGTATCCTCCTGTCCTCCAGCCTCCTCCTGTACCCTCCTGTCCTCCAGCCTCCTCCTGTAGCCCCCTGTCCTCCAGCCTCTTCCTGTATCCTCCTGCCCTCCAGCCTCCTCCTGTATCCTCCTGTCCCCCAGACTCCTCCTGTCCTCCAGCCTCCTCCTGTAGCCTCCTGTCCTCCAGCCTTCTCCTGTATCTCCTGTCCTCCAGCCTCCTCCTGTACCCTCCTCTCCTCCTGTATCCTCCTGTCCCCCAGCCTCCTCCTGTATCCTCCTGTCCTCCAGCCTCCTCCTGTACCCTCCTCTCCTCCTGTATCCTCCTGTCCCCCAGCCTCCTCCTGTATCCTCCTGTCCTCCAGCCTCCTCCTGTACCCTCCTCTCCTCCTGTATCCTCCTGTCCTCCAGCCTCCTCCTGTATCCTCCTCCTGTATCCTCCTCCTGTCCCCCAGCCTCCTCCTGTATCCTCCTCCTGTCCCCCAGCCTCCTCCTGTATCCTCCTGTCCTCCAGCCTCCTCCTGTATCCTCCTGTCCTCCAGCCTCCTCCTGTATCCTCCTGTCCTCCAGCCTCCTCCTGTATCCTCCTGTCCTCCAGCCTCCTCCTGTACCCTCCTCTCCTCCTGTATCCTCCTGTCCTCCAGCCTCCTCCTGTATCCTCCTGTCCTCCAGCCAGAGACACTGGGGCCCAGGTACAAACACAGACACCGGGGCCCAGATACAACCACAGACACCGAGGCCCAGATACAGCCAGAGACACCGGGGCCCAGGTACAGCCAGAGACACCGGGGCCCAGGTACAGCCAGAGACACCGGGGCCCAGGTACAGCCAGAGACACCGGGGCCCAGGTACAGCCAGAGACACCGGGGCCCAGGACACCGGGGCCCAGGTACAGCCAGAGACACCGGGGCCCAGGTACAGCCAGAGACACCGGGGCCCAGGTAAAGCCAGAGACACCGGGGCCCAGGTACAGCCAGAGACACCGGGGCCCAGGTACAGCCAGAGACACCGGGGCCCAGGTAAAGCCAGAGACACCGGGGCCCAGGTACAGCCAGAGACACCGGGGCCCAGGTACAGCCAGAGACACCGGGGCCCAGGTACAACCACAGACACCGGGGCCCAGGTACAACCACAGACACCGGGGCCCAGGTACAACCAGAGACACCGGGGCCCAGGTACAACCAGAGACACCGGGGCCCAGGTACAGCCAGAGACACCGGGGCCCAGGTACAGCCAGAGACACCGGGGCCCAGATACAGCCAGAGACACCGGGGCCCAGATACAGCCAGAGACACCGGGGCCCAGAGACACCGGGGCCCAGGTACAACCAGAGACACCGGGGCCCAGGTACAACCAGAGACACCGGGGCCCAGGTACAGCCAGAGACACCGGGGCCCAGGTACAGCCAGAGACACCGGGGCCCAGGTACAACCAGAGACACCGGGGCCCAGATACAGCCACAGACACCGGGGCCCAGGTACAACCAGAGACACCGGGGCCCAGGTACCACCAGAGCCGCAGACATACAGTACAATCTCCTTTTCTCCCAACTGTCCGGATCCTGTGGAATATTCCTGATTTTTTGGCGCTGTCCCGAGCCACTCCAGGTTTGTGTCTGGACAGGGATGACAATGGTGCATTGCAGGGGGCAGTAGTGAGTTATCTGGGGCCCGCACATTTCTCTCTTTTGTTATGTCTTGGGCCCTCAGAGCCCTTCCCGTGGGCCCCCGGCCTCCACCCCACACATCAGACACAGGGCTTCCAAGTGATCCTTGGCTGCTGGGGAGAATGTGTGAACAGGGCCCCATTACCTGCACAGGGCGGCTCTGGATGCACATTCTCTCTGATAAGTGACCTCTTCCATTTTTGGTTGGCAGCTTGGGATAAGTAAGGGGGGCTTTGGGAAGGCAGCGGGGCCCCTGCGTGGTGTCTGTCTGTGTTGTCCTGTAGGGGGCAGTACTATGTCTCATTATATGATCCCCCCTATATGTATGTCCTCATGCGGGGGTCCGAGGTGGATGTCAGGAATCCTGCAGTGAGAATCACCTTAGAGATGCATGGTTGTATTGTCTGCTACACTGTAGCAAACCATCAGCTGGTAATATCATCAGCCTGTATGCAGTGCTCCACCTTAGTTACACAGGACTGCACAGAGCGGCCAGGTACATGTATGTCACATGAATGAGCCCAGCCGTGTAGTGTGCTGCACAGGAGTCTGGGAAAGCTGGGTGCCGAGCCCCATGTAACTCCTGCAGACATCTGCTGCCTGTCCCCTGTGATGTGTCATTACACCTGTATATCCACCTAACACCTGAGCGCTGCCACTCCCGAGGGACTACTACACCCAGCAGTGCTGCATGGCTTACAGGGCATTTTCATACCTCCCAACATTTGTGAAAGGGAAAGATTGACAAAATGGCGGCACGATCCTCCTAAGCCACACCCCCAATCACTCCCTGGCCACGCCCCAAATTTTAGCCATATTATAATAATAAAAATGATCTCAATAAAAAAAAATATATATTATCTTCATTGGGATTAGAACCCAGGACCTGCAGTGTCCATGTATAATAATGTCACAGTGCCCCAACCAACTGAGCTATAACCTCAGTGATTATCCAGGTGTAGAATTTTGATAACTAAGAACTATGACTACTGTTACACTGTGACACAGATTTAATGCCTTGGTATATAGGGAGGGATCTTCTCAGAGATTATTGTAATTATTGAGACTATTATTATTATTATGGAGATGATTATTATTATTATGGAGATGATTATTATTATTTTTACCATTATTAATAATCATCTCCATAATAATAAAAATAATAAAATTTATAATAATAATAATAATAATAGTCTCAATAATTACAATAATAATCTCTGAGAAGATCCCTCTCTATACATCAGTGCATTAGTCTGTGTCACAGTGTAAATGGCAGATAACACTTCTTAGTTACCAGAAATCCTCAGCTCTGTATCACTGGGCTCATAGCTCAGTTAGTTAAGCTCCTGTCTATGAAGGGTCCCAGGTTCGAATCTCAGCCTGGGCAAAACTTCATTTAATTTAATTATATAAAGAGCTTGTGTCTGGGGAAGCCCTGGAGACCATATATGGACAGATACTGATCTGACCTGATGACGTGGTCCCTGCTCTCTCAGCTAAGCCGCCACTTCTCTGAAAAGGATTCCCTCCCGATGTCTGCTCTGGGGAACCCTAGGAGATGCAGTGACCATATATGGACAGATGCTGATCTGGGGAACCCTAGGAGATGCAGTTACCATATATGGACAGATGCTGATCTGGGGAATCCTAGGAGATGCAGTTACCATATATGGACAGATGCTGATCTGGGGAATCCTAGGAGATGCAGTGACCATATATGGACAGATGCTGATCTGGGGAACCCTAGGAGATGCAGTGACCATATATGGACAGATGCTGATCTGGGGAATCCTAGGAGATGCAGTGACCATATATGGACAGATGGTGATCTGGGGAACCCTAGGAGATGTAGTGACCATATATGGACAGATGCTGATCTGACCTGATGACGTGGTCCCTGCTCTCTCAGCTAAGCCGACACTTCTCTGAAAAGGATTCCCTGCCCGATGTCTGCTCTGGGGAACCCTAGGAGATGCAGTGACCATATATGGACAGATACTGATCTGACCTGATGACGTGGTCCCTGCTCTCTCAGCTAAGCCGACACTTCTCTGAAAAGGATTCCCTGCCCGATGTCTGCTCTGGGGAACCCTAGGAGATGCAGTGACCATATATGGACAGATGCTGATCTGGGGAACCCTAGGAGATGCAGTGACCATATATGGACAGATGGTGATCTGGGGAACCCTAGGAGATGTAGTGACCATATATGGACAGATGCTGATCTGACCTGATGACGTGGTCCCTGCTCTCTCAGCTAAGCCGACACTTCTCTGAAAAGGATTCCCTCCCGATGTCTGCTCTGGGGAACCCTAGGAGATGCAGTGACCATATATGGACAGATGCTGATCTGGGGAACCCTAGGAGATGCAGTTACCATATATGGACAGATGCTGATCTGGGGAATCCTAGGAGATGCAGTTACCATATATGGACAGATGCTGATCTGGGGAATCCTAGGAGATGCAGTGACCATATATGGACAGATGCTGATCTGGGGAACCCTAGGAGATGCAGTGACCATATATGGACAGATGCTGATCTGGGGAATCCTAGGAGATGCAGTGACCATATATGGACAGATGGTGATCTGGGGAACCCTAGGAGATGTAGTGACCATATATGGACAGATGCTGATCTGACCTGATGACGTGGTCCCTGCTCTCTCAGCTAAGCCGACACTTCTCTGAAAAGGATTCCCTGCCCGATGTCTGCTCTGGGGAACCCTAGGAGATGCAGTGACCATATATGGACAGATACTGATCTGACCTGATGACGTGGTCCCTGCTCTCTCAGCTAAGCCGACACTTCTCTGAAAAGGATTCCCTGCCCGATGTCTGCTCTGGGGAACCCTAGGAGATGCAGTGACCATATATGGACAGATGCTGATCTGGGGAACCCTAGGAGATGCAGTGACCATATATGGACAGATGCTGATCTGGGGAACCCTAGGAGATGCAGTGACCATATATGGACAGATGGTGATCTGGGGAACCCTAGGAGATGTAGTGACCATATATGGACAGATGCTGATCTGACCTGATGACGTGGTCCCTGCTCTCTCAGCTAAGCCGACACTTCTCTGAAAAGGATTCCCTGCCCGATGTCTGCTCTGGGGAACCCTAGGAGATGCAGTGACCATATATGGACAGATGCTGATCAGACCTGATGACATAGTCCCTGCTCTCCGCTAAGCCGACACTTCTCTGAAAAGGATTCCCTGCCCGATGTCTGCTCTGGGGAACCCTAGGAGATGCAGTGACCATATATGGACAGATGGTGATCTGACCTGATGACGTGGTCCCTGCTCTCTCAGCTAAGCCGACACTTCTCTGAAAAGGATTCCCTGCCCGATGTCTGCTCTGGGGAAACCTAGGAGATGCAGTGACCATATATGGACAGATGGTGATCTGACCTGATGACGTGGTCCCTGCTCTCTCAGCTAAGCCGACACTTCTCTGAAAAGGATTCCCTGCCCGATGTCTGCTCTGGGGAAGCCTAGGAGATGCAGTGACCATATATGGACAGATGCTGATCTGACCTGATGACGTGGTCCCTGCTCTCTCAGCTAAGCCGACACTTCTCTGAAAAGGATTCCCTGCCCGATGTCTGCTCTGGGGAACCCTAGGAGATGCAGTGACCATATATGGACAAATGCTGATCAGACCTGATGACATGGTCCCTGCTCTCCGCTAAGCCGACACTTCTCTGAAAAGGATTCCCTGCCCGATGTCTGCTCTGGGGAACCCTAGGAGATGCAGTTACCATATATGGACAGATGCTGATCTGGGGAATCCTAGGAGATGCAGTGACCATATATGGACAGATGCTGATCTGGGGAACCCTAGGAGATGCAGTGACCATATATGGACAGATGCTGATCTGGGGAATCCTAGGAGATGCAGTGACCATATATGGACAGATGGTGATCTGGGGAACCCTAGGAGATGTAGTGACCATATATGGACAGATGCTGATCTGACCTGATGACGTGGTCCCTGCTCTCTCAGCTAAGCCGACACTTCTCTGAAAAGGATTCCCTGCCCGATGTCTGCTCTGGGGAACCCTAGGAGATGCAGTGACCATATATGGACAGATACTGATCTGACCTGATGACGTGGTCCCTGCTCTCTCAGCTAAGCCGACACTTCTCTGAAAAGGATTCCCTGCCCGATGTCTGCTCTGGGGAACCCTAGGAGATGCAGTGACCATATATGGACAGATGCTGATCTGGGGAACCCTAGGAGATGCAGTGACCATATATGGACAGATGCTGATCTGGGGAACCCTAGGAGATGCAGTGACCATATATGGACAGATGGTGATCTGGGGAACCCTAGGAGATGTAGTGACCATATATGGACAGATGCTGATCTGACCTGATGACGTGGTCCCTGCTCTCTCAGCTAAGCCGACACTTCTCTGAAAAGGATTCCCTGCCCGATGTCTGCTCTGGGGAACCCTAGGAGATGCAGTGACCATATATGGACAGATGCTGATCAGACCTGATGACATAGTCCCTGCTCTCCGCTAAGCCGACACTTCTCTGAAAAGGATTCCCTGCCCGATGTCTGCTCTGGGGAACCCTAGGAGATGCAGTGACCATATATGGACAGATGGTGATCTGACCTGATGACGTGGTCCCTGCTCTCTCAGCTAAGCCGACACTTCTCTGAAAAGGATTCCCTGCCCGATGTCTGCTCTGGGGAAGCCTAGGAGATGCAGTGACCATATATGGACAGATGGTGATCTGACCTGATGACGTGGTCCCTGCTCTCTCAGCTAAGCCGACACTTCTCTGAAAAGGATTCCCTGCCCGATGTCTGCTCTGGGGAAGCCTAGGAGATGCAGTGACCATATATGGACAGATGCTGATCTGACCTGATGACGTGGTCCCTGCTCTCTCAGCTAAGCCGACACTTCTCTGAAAAGGATTCCCTGCCCGATGTCTGCTCTGGGGAACCCTAGGAGATGCAGTGACCATATATGGACAGATGCTGATCAGACCTGATGACATGGTCCCTGCTCTCCACTAAGCCGACACTTCTCTGAAAAGGATTCCCTGCCCGATGTCTGCTCTGGGGAACCCTAGGAGATGCAGTGACCATATATGGACAGATGCTGATCAGACCTGATGACATGGTCCCTGCTCTCCGCTAAGCCGACACTTCTCTGAAAAGGATTCCCTCCCGATGTCTGCTCTGGGGAACCCTAGGAGATGCAGTGACCATATATGGACAGATGCTGATCTGACCTGATGACGTGGTCCCTGCTCTCCGCTAAGCCGACACTTCTCTGAAAAGGATTCCCTGCCCGATGTCTGCTCTGGGGAACCCTAGGAGATGCAGTGACCATATATGGACAGATGCTGATCTGAAGCTGATGACGTGGTCCCTGCTCTCTCCGCTAACCCGACACTTCTCTGAAAAGGATTCCCTGCCCGATGTCTGCTCTGGGGAACCCGAGGAGATGCAGTGACCATATATGGACAGATGGTGATCTGACCTGATGACGTGGTCCCTGCTCTCTCAGCTAAGCCGACACTTCTCTGAAAAGGATTCCCTGCCCGATGTCTGCTCTGGGGAACCCTAGGAGATGCAGTGACCATATATGGACAGATACTGATCTGACCTGATGACGTGGTCCCTGCTCTCCGCTAAGCCGACACTTCTCTGAAAAGGATTCCGTGCCCGATGTCTGCTCTGGGGAAGCCTAGGAGATGCAGTGACCATATATGGACAGATGCTGATCTGAAGCTGATGACGTGGTCCCTGCTCTCCGCTAAGCCGACACTTCTCTGAAAAGGATTCCCTCCCGATGTCTGCTCTGGGGAACCCTAGGAGATGCAGTGACCATATATGGACAGATGCTGATCTGAAGCTGATGACATGGTCCTTGCTCTCCAGCTAAGCCGACACTTCTCTGAAAAGGATTCCCTGCCCAATGTCTGCTCTGGGGAACCCTAGGAGATGCAGTGACCATATATGGACAGATGGTGATATGACCTGATGACGTGGTCCCTGCTCTCCGCTAAGCCGACACTTCTCTGAAAAGGATTCCCTGCCCGATGTCTGCTCTGGGGAACCCTAGGAGCTGCAGTGACCATATATGGACAGATGGTGATCTGAGCTGATGACGTGGTCCCTGCTCTCCGCTAAGCCGACACTTCTCTGAAAAGGATTCCCTGCCCGATGTCTGCTCTAGGGAACCCTAGGAGATGCAGTGACCATATATGGACAGATGGTGATCTGACCTGATGACGTGGTCCCTGCTCTCCAGCTAAGCCGACACTTCTCTGAAAAGGATTCCCTGCCCGATGTCTGCTCTGGGGAACCCTAGGAGATGCAGTGACCATATATGGACAGATGGTGATCTGAGCTGATTACGTGGTCCCTGCTCTCTCAGCTAAGCCGACACTTCTCTGAAAAGGATTCCTTCCCGATGTCTGCTCTGGGGAACCCTAGGAGATGCAGTGACCATATATGGACAGATGGTGATCTGAGCTGATGACGTGGTCCCTGCTCTCCGCTAAGCCGACACTTCTCTGAAAAGGATTCCCTGCCCGATGTCTGCTCTGGGGAACCCTAGGAGATGCAGTGACCATATATGGACAGATGCTGATCTGAAGCTGATGACGTGGTCCCTGCTCTCTCAGCTAAGCCGACACTTCTCTGAAAAGGATTCCCTGCCCGATGTCTGCTCTGGGGAAGCCTAGGAGATGCAGTGACCATATATGGACAGATGGTGATCTGAGCTGATGACGTGGTCCCTGCTCTCCGCTAAGCCGACACTTCTCTGAAAAGGATTCCCTGCCCGATGTCTGCTCTGGGGAACCCTAGGAGATGCAGTGACCATATATGGACAGATGCTGATCTGAAGCTGATGACGTGGTCCCTGCTCTCTCAGCTAAGCCGACACTTCTCTGAAAAGGATTCCCTCCCGATGTCTGCTCTGGGGAACCCTAGGAGATGCAGTGACCATATATGGACAGATGGTGATCTGAAGCTGATGACGTGGTCCCTGCTCTCCGCTAACCCGACACTTCTCTGAAAAGGATTCCCTGCCCAATGTCTGCTCTGGGGAACCCTAGGAGATGCAGTGACCATATATGGACAGATACTGATCTGACCTGATGACGTGGTCCCTGCTCTCCGCTAAGCCGACACTTCTCTGAAAAGGATTCCCTGCCCGATGTCTGCTCTGGGGAACCCTAGGAGATGCAGTGACCATATATGGACAGATGGTGATCTGAGCTGATGACGTGGTCCCTGCTCTCCGCTAAGCCGACACTTCTCTGAAAAGGATTCCCTGCCCGATGTCTGCTCTGGGGAACCCTAGGAGATGCAGTGACCATATATGGACAGATGCTGATCTGAAGCTGATGACGTGGTCCCTGCTCTCTCAGCTAAGCCGACACTTCTCTGAAAAGGATTCCCTGCCCGATGTCTGCTCTGGGGAAGCCTAGGAGATGCAGTGACCATATATGGACAGATGGTGATCTGAGCTGATGACGTGGTCCCTGCTCTCCGCTAAGCCGACACTTCTCTGAAAAGGATTCCCTGCCCGATGTCTGCTCTGGGGAACCCTAGGAGATGCAGTGACCATATATGGACAGATGGTGATCTGACCTGATGACGTGGTCCCTGCTCTCTCAGCTAAGCCGACACTTCTCTGAAAAGGATTCCCTCCCGATGTCTGCTCTGGGGAACCCTAGGAGATGCAGTGACCATATATGGACAGATGGTGATCTGAGCTGATGACGTGGTCCCTGCTCTCCGCTAAGCCGACACTTCTCTGAAAAGGATTCCCTGCCCGATGTCTGCTCTGGGGAAGCCTAGGAGATGCAGTGACCATATATGGACAGATGGTGATCTGACCTGATGACGTGGTCCCTGCTCTCTCAGCTAAGCTGACACTTCTCTGAAAAGGATTCCCTCCCGATGTCTGCTCTGGGGAACCCTAGGAGATGCAGTGACCATATATGGACAGATGGTGATCTGAGCTGATGACGTGGTCCCTGCTCTCCGCTAAGCCGACACTTCTCTGAAAAGGATTCCCTGCCCGATGTCTGCTCTGGGGAACCCTAGGAGATGCAGTGACCATATATGGACAGATGGTGATCTGAGCTGATGACGTGGTCCCTGCTCTCCGCTAAGCCGACACTTCTCTGAAAAGGATTCCCTGCCCGATGTCTGCTCTGGGGAACCCTAGGAGATGCAGTGACCATATATGGACAGATGGTGATCTGAGCTGATGACGTGGTCCCTGCTCTCCGCTAAGCCGACACTTCTCTGAAAAGGATTCCCTGCCCGATGTCTGCTCTGGGGAACCCCAGGAGATGCAGTGACCATATATGGACAGATGGTGATCTGACCTGATGACGTGGTCCCTGCTCTCTCAGCTAAGCCGACACTTCTCTGAAAAGGATTCCCTCCCGATGTCTGCTCTGGGGAACCCTAGGAGATGCAGTGACCATATATGGACAGATAGAGATCTGAAGCTGATGACGTGGTCCCTGCTCTCCGCTAAGCCGACACTTCTCTGAAAAGGATTCCCTGCCCGATGTCTGCTCTGGGGAACCCTAGGAGATGCAGTGACCATATATGGACAGATGCTGATCTGACCTGATGACGTGGTCCCTGCTCTCTCAGCTAAGCCGACACTTCTCTGAAAAGGATTCCCTCCCGATGTCTGCTCTGGGGAAGCCTAGGAGATGCAGTGACCATATATGGACAGATGGTGATCTGAGCTGATGACGTGGTCCCTGCTCTCCTCTAAGCCGACACTTCTCTGAAAAGGATTCCCTGCCCGATGTCTGCTCTGGGGAACCCTAGGAGAAGCAGTGACCATATATAGACAGATACTGATCTGACCTGATGACGTGGTCCCTGCTCTCCGCTAAGCCGACACTTCTCTGAAAAGGATTCCCTGCCCGATGTCTGCTCTGGGGAACCCTAGGAGATGCAGTGACCATATATGGACAGATGCTGATCTGAAGCTGATGACGTGGTCCCTGCTCTCTCAGCTAAGCCCGACACTTCTCTGAAAAGGATTCCCTGCCCGATGTCTGCTTTGGGGAACCCTAGGAGATGCAGTGACCATATATGGACAGATGGTGATCTGACCTGATGACGTGGTCCCTGCTCTTTCCGCTAAGCCGACACTTCTCTGAAAAGGATTCCCTCCCGATGTCTGCTCTGGGGAACCCTAGGAGATGCAGTGACCATATATGGACAGATGGTGATCTGACCTGATGACGTGGTCCCTGCTCTCTCTGCTAAGCCGACACTTCTCTGAAAAGGATTCCCTGCCCGATGTCTGCTCTGGGGAAGCCCTGGAGACCATATATGGACAGATGCTGATCTGACCTGATGACGTGGTCCCTGCTCTCTCTGCTAAGCCGACACTTCTCTGAAAAGGATTCCCTGCCCGATGTCTGCTCTGGGGAAGCCCTGGAGACCATATATGGACAGATGCTGATCTGAAGCTGATGACGTGGTCCCTGCTCTCTCCGCTAACCCGACACTTCTCTGAAAAGGATTCCCTGCCCGATGTCTGCTCTGGGGAACCCTAGGAGATGCAGTGACCATATATGGACAGATGGTGATCTGAGCTGATGACGTGGTCCCTGCTCTCCGCTAAGCCGACACTTCTCTGAAAAGGATTCCCTCCCGATGTCTGCTCTGGGGAACCCTAGGAGATGCAGTGACCATATATGGACAGATGGTGATCTGACCTGATGACGTGGTCCCTGCTCTCAGCTAAGCCGACACTTCTCTGAAAAGGATTCCCTCCCGATGTCTGCTCTGGGGAACCCTAGGAGATGCAGTGACCATATATGGACAGATGGTGATCTGAGCTGATGACGTGGTCCCTGCTCTCCGCTAAGCCGACACTTCTCTGAAAAGGATTCCCTGCCCGATGTCTGCTCTGGGGAACCCTAGGAGATGCAGTGACCATATATGGACAGATGGTGATCTGAGCTGATGACGTGGTCCCTGCTCTCCGCTAAGCCGACACTTCTCTGAAAAGGATTCCCTGCCCGATGTCTGCTCTGGGGAACCCTAGGAGATGCAGTGACCATATATGGACAGATGGTGATCTGAGCTGATGACGTGGTCCCTGCTCTCTCTGCTAAGCCGACACTTCTCTGAAAAGGATTCCCTCCCGATGTCTGCTCTGGGGAACCCTAGGAGATGCAGTGACCATATATGGACAGATGGTGATCTGACCTGATGACGTGGTCCCTGCTCTCCGCTAAGCCGACACTTCTCTGAAAAGGATTCCCTCCCGATGTCTGCTCTGGGGAAGCCTAGGAGATGCAGTGACCATATATGGACAGATGGTGATCTGACCTGATGACGTGGTCCCTGATCTCTCAGCTAAGCCGACACTTCTCTGAAAAGGATTCCCTGCCCAATGTCTGCTCTGGGGAACCCTAGGAGATGCATTGACCATATATGGACAGATACTGATCTGACTTGATGACGTGGTCCGTGCTCTCTGCTAAGCCGACACTTCTCTGAAAGGGATTCCCTGCCCGATGTCTGCTCTGGGGAACCCTAGGAGATGCAGTGACCATATATGGACAGATGGTGATCTGAGCTGATGACGTGGTCCCTGCTCTCCGCTAAGCCGACACTTCGCTGAAAAGGATTCCCTGCCCGATGTCTGCTCTGGGGAACCCTAGGAGATGCAGTGACCATATATGGACAGATGGTGATCTGTCCTGATGACGTGGTCCCTGCTCTCCGCTAAGCCGATACTTCTCTGAAAAGGATTCCCTCCCGATGTCTGCTCTGGGGAACCCTAGGAGATGCAGTGACCATATATGGACAGATAGAGATCTGAAGCTGATGACGTGGTCCCTGCTCTCCGCTAAGCCGACACTTCTCTGAAAAGGATTCCCTGCCCGATGTCTGCTCTGGGGAACCCTAGGAGATGCAGTGACCATATATGGACAGATGGTGATCTGAGCTGATGACGTGGTCCCTGCTCTCCGCTAAGCCGACACTTCTCTGAAAAGGATTCCCTGCCCGATGTCTGCTCTGGGGAACCCTAGGAGATGCAGTGACCATATATGGACAGATCTGATCTGACCTGATGACATGGTCCCTGCTCTCTCCGCTAAGCCGACACTTCTCTGAAAAGGATTCCCTGCCCGATGTCTGCTCTGGGGAACCCTAGGAGATGCAGTGACCATATATGGACAGATGGTGATCTGACCTGATGACGTGGTCCCTGCTCTCTCAGCTAAGCCGACACTTCTCTGAAAAGGATTCCCTGCCCGATGTCTGCTCTGGGGAACCCTAGGAGATGCAGTGACCATATATGGACAGATGCTGATCTGAAGCTGATGACGTGGTCCCTGCTCTCTGCTAAGCCGACACTTCTCTGAAAAGGATTCCCTGCCCAATGTCTGCTCTGGGGAAGCCTAGGAGATGCAGTGACCATATATGGACAGATGCTGATCTGACCTGATGACGTGGTCCCTGCTCTCCGCTAAGCCCGACACTTCTCTGAAAAGGATTCCCTCCCGATGTCTGCTCTGGGGAAGCCTAGGAGATGCAGTGACCATATATGGACAGATCTGATCTGACCTGATGACGTGGTCCCTGCTCTCCGCTAAGCCGACACTTCTCTGAAAAGGATTCCCTGCCCGATGTCTGCTCTGGGGAACCCTAGGAGATGCAGTGACCATATATGGACAGATGGTGATCTGACCTGATGACGTGGTCCCTGCTCTCTCAGCTAAGCCGACACTTCTCTGAAAAGGATTCCCTGCCCGATGTCTGCTCTGGGGAACCCTAGGAGATGCAGTGACCATATATGGACAGATGCTGATCTGAAGCTGATGACGTGGTCCCTGCTCTCTGCTAAGCCGACACTTCTCTGAAAAGGATTCCCTGCCCAATGTCTGCTCTGGGGAAGCCTAGGAGATGCAGTGACCATATATGGACAGATGCTGATCTGACCTGATGACGTGGTCCCTGCTCTCCGCTAAGCCCGACACTTCTCTGAAAAGGATTCCCTCCCGATGTCTGCTCTGGGGAAGCCTAGGAGATGCAGTGACCATATATGGACAGATGGTGATCTGACCTGATGACGTGGTCCCTGCTCTCCGCTAACCCGACACTTCTCTGAAAAGGATTCCCTGCCCGATGTCTGCTCTGGGGAACCCTAGGAGATGCAGTGACCATATATGGACAGATGCTGATCTGAGCTGATGACGTGGTCCCTGCTCTCCGCTAAGCCGACACTTCTCTGAAAAGGATTCCCTGCCCGATGTCTGCTCTGGGGAAGCCTAGGAGATGCAGTGACCATATATGGACAGATGCTGATCTGAGCTGATGACGTGGTCCCTGCTCTCCGCTAAGCTGACACTTCTCTGAAAAGGATTCCCTGCCCGATGTCTGCTCTGGGGAAGCCTAGGAGATGCAGTGACCATATATGGACAGATGCTGATCTGACCTGATGACGTGGTCCCTGCTCTCCGCTAAGCCCGACACTTCTCTGAAAAGTATTCCCTGCCCGATGTCTGTAGAAGCCATTCTGTACTATCAGTTCTGGCTTTCAAAGTATTTACTATGGGGACACAGCGCCGGGACACAGCGGGACCTGGAGGTAAAATCCGTGACAATCTCATAGCTGCCCGTGACGCGGGGCAGAGGTAAGAAAAACGGGAAAGTCCCGTCAAAATCGGGACGGTTGGGAGCTATGTATTTTATGTCTTGCAGCTTTGGCTGTGGCTAGAGTATAAGATGGAAGACAGTCCTGTGCCTCCTTTATGTGGGTCCCAGTGTACCCCCTTTCCACTAAATCCTAAGGTGTGGGAGAGACAAGAGCAGTAATCCTGGAACCAGGGGTACCTGTACTGCAGGACTGGGGAACACAGGGGTAGCTGTACTGCAGGACTGGGGAACACAGGGGTAGCTGTACTGCAGGACTGGGGAACACAGGGGTAGCTGTACTGCAGGACTGGGGAACACAGGGGTAGCTGTACTGCAGGACTGGGGAACACAGGGGTAGCTGTACTGCAGGACTGGGGAACACCGGGGTAGCTGTACTGCAGGACTGGCGAACACAGGGGTAGCTGTACTGCAGGACTGGGAACACAGGGGTAACTCTACTGAAGGACTGGCAACACCGGGGTAGCTGTACTGCAGGACTGGGAACACAGGGGTAGCTGTACTGCAGGACCGGGGAACACAGGGGTAGCTGTACTGCAGGACTGGGGAACACAGGGGTAGCTGTACTGCAGGACCGGGGAACACAGGGGTAGCTGTACTGCAGGACTGGGGAACACAGGGGTAGCTGTACTGCAGGACTGGGGAACACAGGGGTAGCTGTACTGCAGGACTGGGGAACACCGGGGTAGCTGTACTGCAGGACTGGGGAACACTGGGGTAGCTGTACTGCAGGACTGGGGAACACAGGGGTAGCTGTACTGCAGGACTGGGAACACAGGGGTAACTCTACTGCAGGACTGGCAACACCGGGGTAGCTGTACTGCAGGACTGGGAACACAGGGGTAGCTGTACTGCAGGACTGAGGAACACAGAGGTAGCTGTACTGCAGGACTGGGGAACACCGGGGTAGCTGTACTGCAGGACTGGGAACACAGGGGTAGCTGTACTGCAGGACTGGGGAACACTGGGGTAGCTGTACTGCAGGACTGGGAACACAGGGGTAGCTGTACTGCTGGAATGGGGAACACAGAGGTAGCTTTACTGCAGGACTGGGAACACAAGGGTAGCTGTACTTCAGGACTGGGAACACAGGGGTAGCTGTACTGCAGGACTGAGAACACAGGGGTAGCTGTACTGCAGGACTGGGGAACACAGGGGTAGCTGTACTGCAGGACTGGGAACACAGAGGTAGCTGTACTGCAGGACTGGGAACACAAGGGTAGCTGTACTTCAGGACTGGGAACACAGGGGTAGCTGTACTTCAGGACTGGGAACACAGGGGTAGCTGTACTGCAGGACTGGGAACACAGGTGTAGCTCTACTGCAGGACTGGGAACACAGAGGTAGCTGTACTGCAGGCCTGGGGAACACAGGGGTAGCTGTACTGCAGGACTGGGGAACACCGGGGTAGCTGTACTGCAGGACTGGCGAACACAGGGGTAGCTGTACTGCAGGACTGGGAACACAGGGGTAACTCTACTGCAGGACTGGCAACACCGGGGTAGCTGTACTGCAGGACTGGGAACACAGGGGTAGCTGTACTGCAGGACCGGGGAACACAGGGGTAGCTGTACTGCAGGACTGGGGAACACAGGGGTAGCTGTACTGCAGGACCGGGGAACACAGGGGTAGCTGTACTGCAGGACTGGGGAACACAGGGGTAGCTGTACTGCAGGACTGGGGAACACAGGGGTAGCTGTACTGCAGGACTGGGGAACACCGGGGTAGCTGTACTGCAGGACTGGGGAACACCGGGGTAGCTGTACTGCAGGACTGGGGAACACAGGGGTAGCTGTACTGCAGGACTGGGAACACAGGGGTAACTCTACTGCAGGACTGGCAACACCGGGGTAGCTGTACTGCAGGACTGGGGAACACAGGGGTAGCTGTACTGCAGGACTGGGGAACACCGGGGTAGCTGTACTGCAGGACTGGGAACACAGGGGTAGCTGTACTGCAGGACTGGGGAACACTGGGGTAGCTGTACTGCAGGACTGGGAACACAGGGGTAGCTGTACTGCAGGAATGGGGAACACAGAGGTAGCTTTACTGCGGGACTGGGAACACAAGGGTAGCTGTACTTCAGGACTGGGAACACAGGGGCAGCTGTACTGCAGGACTGAGAACACAGGGGTAGCAGTACTGCAGGACTGGGGAACACAGGGGTAGCTGTACTGCAGGACTGGGAACACAGAGGTAGCTGTACTGCAGGACTGGGAACACAAGGGTAGCTGTACTTCAGGACTGGGAACACAGGGGTAGCTGTACTTCAGGACTGGGAACACAAGGGTAGCTGTACTGCAGGACTGGGAACACAGAGGTAGCTGTACTGCAGGACTGGGGAACACCGGGGTAGCTGTACTGCAGGACTGGGAACACAGAGGTAGCTGTACTGCAGGACTGGGAACACAGGTGTAGCTCTACTGCAGGACTGGGAACACAAGGGTAGCTGTACTGCAGGACTGGGAACACAGAGGTAGCTGCACTGCAGGACTGGGAACACAAGGGTATGTGTACTGCAGGACTGGGAACACAGAGGCAGCTGTACTGCAGGACTGGGAACACAAGGGTAGCTGTACTACAAGACTGGAAACACAGGGGTAGCTGTACTGCAGCACTGGGGAACACCGGGGTAGCTGTACTGCAGGACTGGGAACACAGAGGTAGCTATACTGCAGGACTGGGAACACAGAGGTAGCTGTACTGCAGGACTGGGAACACAGAGGTAGCTGTACTGCAGGACTGGGAACACAGGTGTAGCTGTACTGCAGGACTGGGAACACAAGGGTAGCTGTACTGCAGGACTGGGAACACAGAGGTAGCTGTACTGCAGGACTGGGAACACAAGGGTATGTTTACTGCAGGACTGGGAACACAGAGGCAGCTGTACTGCAGGACTGGGAACACAAGGGTAGCTGTACTACAAGACTGGAAACACAGGGGTAGCTGTACTGCAGCACTGGGGAACACCGGGGTAGCTGTACTGCAGGACTGGGAACACAGAGGTAGCTGTACTGCAGGACTGGGAACACAGAGGTAGCTGTACTGCAGGACTCGGAACACAGAGGTAGCTGTACTGCAGGACTGGGAACACAAGGGTAGCTGTACTGCAGGACTGGGAACACAGAGGTAGCTGTACTGCAGGACTGGGAACACAAGGGTAGCTGTACTGCAGGACTGGGGAACACAGGTAGCTGTACTGCAGGACTCGGAACACAGAGGTAGCTGTACTGCAGGACTGGGAACACAAGGGTAGCTGTACTGCAGGACTGGGAAACACAGAGGTAGCTGTACTGCAGGACTGGGAACACAAGGGTAGCTGTACTTCAGGACTGGGAACACAGGGGTAGCTGTACTGCAGGACTGAGAACACAGGTGTAGCTGTACTGCAGGACTGGGGAACACAGGGGTAGCTGTACTGCAGGACTGGGAACACATGGGTAGCTGTACTGCAGGACTGGGAACACAGAGGTAGCTGTACTGCAGGACTGGGAACACAAGGGTAGCTGTACTACAAGACTGGAAACACAGGGGTAGCTGTACTACAAGACTGGAAACACAGGGGTAGCTGTACTGCAGGACTGGGAACACAAGGGTAGCTGTACTACAAGACTTGATAGCCCCTAGGCGCATAGCCGTTGGGCTAATGACTGCTCAAAGGTGGCTAGCAGTCCGAATACAATAAAAAAAAAGTGTGTGGCCCCTTTAATTGGAGGTTGCTCTACCCTCTCTCATCTTTATTCATCAGAGGGATGTGCTGGGGGCGTGGCTAGTAACGTGGGCGGTACAGGAGGTGAGCACATGCTCAAATACTCTGAGTAGCAGAGACTCAGCCTCTTTTTCATCGGTTTTCCCTCCCTCCCTCCCTTTTTATATAGTTTTCGTGTATTTTTTGTCACAGCGGGCGGTTTTTTAGGGGTAACACTGCCCTACATGCCCTTACATATGGCAGCATACAGGGTGTTATCTGGTGTTATGTAAAGTGGAATGGTTAAAAGTGTCTATATATTCAAACAAAGAAATGGTTAAATTATCAATGGTTTCAATAAAGCTGTGGCCGACCCTGAGTCACCCCACTATTGAGAATGGTTAAGCAATGGTTTCTGTGTGGTTATTTATATTTGGGGTATGCGGTATTAAAGGGGCCAGTCCGGCTCCGGGTTAGTACGTGTTTATTATTTGAGCAGTCTGGAAACACAGGGGTAGCTGTACTGCAGGACTGGGAACACAAGGGTAGCTGTACTTCAGGCCTCAGGAATAGGGGGTAGCTCTGCGGCAGTAACTTAGAGACAGTTGAAGTGCACACAAGGGGCAGCTGTACTTTAGGGCTCAGGTACAGGTGGGGGTGTAGCTGTAGTGCAGACCAGGCTTAGTACATCCTAGGAGTACAGGACACAACTGGGTTTCCAAAATCTTAGTGGACGTTGTGGTTCAATTTTATGGCAACGGCCGTCACCAAGGAAGTAAACACCGAACACAGACGGAAATAGAGATTCATGGGAAAAGACTCAAATACACGGATTCCTCCCCGATATTGAGAACCGGGGGATGTAAGAGGGGCTCAGCCGCCCCCACATATATACACACAGGGAGCGCCCCCTGCACTGCACTTATAGGAGAAGACGGAAAATATTACACTCGCTCCCACTTATATACAGGAAAATGGGGGAGTCTGGAGAAGGAGGAGGACAGAGGAGTCTGGAGGAGGAGGAGGACAGAGGAGTCTGGAAAAGGAGGACAGAGGGGTCTGGAGGAGGAGGGGGACAGAGGAGTCTGGAGGAGGAGGAGGACAGAGGAGTCTGGAGAAGGAGGAGGACAGAGGAGTCTGGAGGAGGACAGAGGAGTCTGGAGGAGGAGGAGGACAGAGGGGTCTGGAGGAGGAGGAGGACAGAGGAGTCTGGAGGAGGAGGAGGACAGAGGAGTCTGGAGGAGGATAGAGGAGTCTGGAGGAGGAGGAGGATAGAGGAGTCTGGAGGAGGACAGAGGAGTCTGGAGGAGGAGGAGGACAGAGGAGTCTGGAGGAGGATAGAGGAGTCTGGAGGAGGAGGAGGATAGAGGAGTCTGGAGGAGGACAGAGGAGTCTGGAGGAGGAGGAGGACAGAGGAGTCTGGAGGAGGATAGAGGAGTCTGGAGGAGGAGGAGGATAGAGGAGTCTGGAGGAGGACAGAGGAGTCTGGAGGAGGAGGAGGACAGAGGAGTCTGGAGGAGGAGGAGGACAGAGGGGTCTGGAGGAGGAGGAGGACAGAGGAGTCTGGAGGAGGATAGAGGAGTCTGGAGGAGGAGGAGGATAGAGGAGTCTGGAGGAGGACAGAGGAGTCTGGAGGAGGAGGAGGACAGAGGAGTCTGGAGGAGGAGGAGGACAGAGGGGTCTGGAGGAGGATAGAGGAGTCTGGAGGAGGACAGAGGAGTCTGGAGGAGGAGCAGGACAGAGGAGTCTGGAGGAGGAGGACAGAGGAGTCTGGAGGAGGAGGAGGACAGAGGAGTCTGGAGGAGGAGGAGGACAGAGGAGTCTGGAGGAGGAGGAGGACAGAGGAGTCTGGAGGAGGAGGAGGACAGAGGAGTCTGGAGGAGGAGGACAGAGGAGTCTGGAGGAGGAGCAGGACAGAGGAGTCTGGAGGAGGAGGAGGACAGAGGAGTCTGGAGGAGGAGGAGGACAGAGGGGTCTGGAGGAGGATAGAGGAGTCTGGAGGAGGACAGAGGAGTCTGGAGGAGGAGGAGGACAGAGGAGTCTGGAGGAGGACAGCTCATCTTCCCTAATAGCTTTTGGTACTACACAGCCTTGTGACGGTTATTTTGTGTAATCCCCTCTCACCCCTATGGATTCCTTATGTCGGCCCACAGAAGCTCTTGCTCCCCCAGCGCCCCCCGGCTCTAATCCAGTCCTTGCTGTCAGTGAATGGCTGCAGTGTACAGGCCCCTCCCTCCAGCACAGTGTGATGCAGTCCTTGCTGTCAGTGAATGGCTGCAGTGTACAGGCCCCTCCCTCCAGCACAGTGTGATGCAGTCCTTGCTGTCAGTGAATGGCTGCAGTGTATAGGCCCCTCCCTCCAGCACAGTGTGATGCAGTTCTTGCTGTCAGTGAATGGCTGCAGTGTATAGGCCCCTCCCTCCAGCACAGTGTGATGCAGTCCTTGCTGTCAGTGAATGGCTGCAGTGTACAGGCCCCTCCCTCCAGCGCAATGTGATGCAGTCCTTGCTGTCAGTGAATGGCTGCAGTGTATAGGCCCTTCCCTCCAGCACAGTGTGATGCAGTCCTTGCTGTCAGTGAATGGCTGCAGTGTACAGGCCCCTCCCTCCAGCACAGTGTGATGCAGTCCTTGCTGTCAGTGAATGGCTGCAGTGTACAGGCCCCTCCCTCCAGCACAGTGTGATGCAGTCCTTGCTGTCAGTGAATGGCTGCAGTGTACAGGCCCCTCCCTCCAGCACCGTGTGATGCAGTCCTTGCTGTCAGTGAATGGCTGCAGTGTACAGGCCCCTCCCTCCAGCACAGTGTGATGCAGTCCTTGCTGTCAGTGAATGGCTGCAGTGTATAGCCCCCCCCTCCAGCGCAGTGTGATGCAGTCCTTGCTGTCAGTGAATGGCTGCAGTGTACAGGCCCCTCCCTCCAGCACAGTGTGATGCAGTCCTTGCTGTCAGTGAATGGCTGCAGTGTACAGGCCCCTCCCTCCAGCACAGTGTGATGCAGTCCTTGCTGTCAGTGAATGGCTGCAGTGTACAGGCCCCTCCCTCCAGCACAGTGTGATGCAGTCCTTGCTGTCAGTGAATGGCTGCAGTGTATAGGCCCCTCCCTCCAGCACAGTGTGATGCAGTTCTTGCTGTCAGTGAATGGCTGCAGTGTATAGGCCCCTCCCTCCAGCACAGTGTGATGCAGTCCTTGCTGTCAGTGAATGGCTGCAGTGTACAGGCCCCTCCCTCCAGCACCGTGTGATGCAGTCCTTGCTGTCAGTGAATGGCTGCAGTGTACAGGCCCCTCCCTCCAGCGCAATGTGATGCAGTCCTTGCTGTCAGTGAATGGCTGCAGTGTATAGGCCCTTCCCTCCAGCGCAGTGTGATGCAGTCCTTGCTGTCAGTGAATGGCTGCAGTGTATAGGCCCTTCCCTCCAGCACAGTGTGATGCAGTCCTTGCTGTCAGTGAATGGCTGCAGTGTACAGGCCCCTCCCTCCAGCACAGTGTGATGCAGTCCTTGCTGTCAGTGAATGGCTGCAGTGTACAGGCCCCTCCCTCCAGCACCGTGTGATGCAGTCCTTGCTGTCAGTGAATGGCTGCAGTGTACAGGCCCCTCCCTCCAGCACAGTGTGATGCAGTCCTTGCTGTCAGTGAATGGCTGCAGTGTATAGCCCCCCCTCCAGCGCAGTGTGATGCAGTCCTTGCTGTCAGTGAATGGCTGCAGAGTACAGGCCCCTCCCTCCAGCACAGTGTGATGCAGTCCTTGCTGTCAGTGAATGGCTGCAGTGTACAGGCCCCTCCCTCCAGCACAGTGTGATGCAGTCCTTGCTGTCAGTGAATGGCTGCAGTGTACAGGCCCCTCCCTCCAGCACAGTGTGATGCAGTCCTTGCTGTCAGTGAATGGCTGCAGTGTATAGGCCCTTCCCTCCTGCGCAGTGTGATGCAGTCCTTGCTGTCAGTGAATGGCTGCAGTGTATAGACCCCTCACTCCAGCACAGTGTGATGCAGTCCTTGCTGTCAGTGAATGGCTGAAGTGTATAGGCCGCTCCCTCCAGCACAGTGTGATGCAGTCCTTGCTGTCAGTGAATGGCTGCAGTGTATAGGCCCCTCCCTCCAGCACAGTGTGATGCAGTCCTTGCTGTCAGTGAATGGCTGCAGTGTACAGGCCTCTCCCTCCAGCGCAGTGTGATGCAGTCCTTGCTGTCAGTGAATGGCTGCAGTGTACAGGACCCTCCCTCCAGCGCAGTGTGATGCAGTCCTTGCTGTCAGTGAATGGCTGCAGTGTACAGGCCCCTCCCTTCAGCACAGTGTGATGCAGTCCTTGCTGTCAGTGAATGGCTGCAGTGTATAGCCCCCACTCCAGCGCAGTGTGATGCAGTCCTTGCTGTCAGTGAATGGCTGCAGTGTACAGGCCCCTCCCTTCAGCACAGTGTGATGCAGTCCTTGCTGTCAGTGAATGGCTGCAGTGTATAGCCCCCACTCCAGCACAGTGTGATGCAGTCCTTGCTGTCAGTGAATGGCTGCAGTGTACAGGCCCCTCCCTCCAGCGCAGTGTGATGCAGTCCTTGCTGTCAGTGAATGGCTGCAGTGTATAGGCCCCTCCCTCCAGCGCAGTGTGATGCAGTCCTTGCTGTCAGTGAATGGCTGCACTGTATAGTCCCCCCTCCAGCGCAGTGTGATGCAGTCCTTGCTGTCAGTGAATGGCTGCAGTATACAGGCCGCTCCCTCCAGCACAGTGTGATGCAGTCCTTGCTGTCAGTGAATGGCTGCAGTGTACAGGCCCCTCCCTCCAGCACAGTGTGATGCAGTCCTTGCTGTCAGTGAATGGCTGCAGTGTACAGGCCGCTCCCTCCAGCACAGTGTGATGCAGTCCTTGATGTCAGTGAATGGCTGCAGTGTATAGGCCCCTCCCTCCAGCGCAGTGTGATGCAGTCCTTGCTGTCAGTGAATGGCTGCACTGTATAGTCCCCCCTCCAGCGCAGTGTGATGCAGTCCTTGCTGTCAGTGAATGGCTGCAGTATACAGGCCGCTCCCTCCAGCACAGTGTGATGCAGTCCTTGCTGTCAGTGAATGGCTGCAGTGTACAGGCCCCTCCCTCCAGCACAGTGTGATGCAGTCCTTGCTGTCAGTGAATGGCTGCAGTGTACAGGCCGCTCCCTCCAGCACAGTGTGATGCAGTCCTTGCTGTCAGTGAATGGCTGCAGTGTACAGGCCCCTCCCTCCAGCACAGTGTGATGCAGTCCTTGCTGTCAGTGAATGGCTGCAGTGTACAGGCCGCTCCCTCCAGCACAGTGTGATGCAGTCCTTGATGTCAGTGAATGGCTGCAGTGTACAGGCCGCTCCCTCCAGCACAGTGTGATGCAGTCCTTGATGTCAGTGAATGGCTGCAGTGTATAGGCCCCTCCCTCCAGCGCAGTGTGATGCAGTCCTTGCTGTCAGTGAATGGCTGCACTGTATAGTCCCCCCTCCAGCGCAGTGTGATGCAGTCCTTGCTGTCAGTGAATGGCTGCAGTATACAGGCCGCTCCCTCCAGCGCAGTGTGATGCAGTCCTTGCTGTCAGTGAATGGCTGCAGTGTACAGGCCCCTCCCTCCAGCGCAGTGTGATGCAGTCCTTGCTGTCAGTGAATGGCTGCAGTGTATAGGCCCCTCCCTCCAGCGTAGTGTGATGCAGTCCTTGCTGTCAGTGAATGGCTGCACTGTATAGTCCCCCCTCCAGCGCAGTGTGATGCAGTCCTTGCTGTCAGTGAATGGCTGCAGTATACAGGCCGCTCCCTCCAGCACAGTGTGATGCAGTCCTTGCTGTCAGTGAATGGCTGCAATGTACAGGCCCCTCCCTCCAGCACAGTGTGATGCAGTCCTTGCTGTCAGTGAATGGCTGCAGTGTACAGGCCGCTCCCTCCAGCACAGTGTGATGCAGTCCTTGATGTCAGTGAATGGCTGCAGTGTACAGGCCCCTCCCTCCAGCGCAGTGTGATGCAGTCCTTGCTGTCAGTGAATGGCTGCAGTGCATAGACCCCTCCCTCCAGCACAGTGTGATGCAGTCCTTGCTGTCAGTGAATGGCTGCAGTGTACAGGCCCCTCCCTCCAGCACAGTGTGATGCAGTCCTTGCTGTCAGTGAATGGCTGCAGTGCATAGACCCCTCCCTCCAGCACAGTGTGATGCAGTCCTTGCTGTCAGTGAATGGCTTCAGTGTACAGGCCCCTCCCTCCAGCACAGTGTGATGCAGTCCTTGCTGTCAGTGAATGGCTGCAGTGTACAGGCCCCTCCCTCCAGCACAGTGTGATGCAGTCCTTGCTGTCAGTGAATGGCTGCAGTGTACATGCCCCTCCCTCCAGCATCGTGTGATGCAGTCCTTGCTGTCAGCGAATGGCTGCAGTGTACAGGCCTCTCCCTCCAGCACAGTGTGATGCAGTCCTTGCTGTCAGTGAATGGCTGCAGTGTATAGGCCCCTCCCTCCAGCGCAGTGTGATGCAGTCCTTGCTGTCAGTGAATGGCTGCAGTGTACAGGCCCCTCCCTCCAGCACAGTGTGATGCAGTCCTTGCTGTCAGTGAATGGCTGCAGTGTATAGCCCCCCCTCCAGCGCAGTGTGATGCAGTCCTTGCTGTCAGTGAATGGCTGCAGTGTATAGTCCCCCCTCCAGCGCAGTGTGATGCAGTCCTTGCTGTCAGTGAATGGCTGCAGTGTACAGGCCGCTCCCTCCAGCACAGTGTGATGCAGTCCTTGCTGTCAGTGAATGGCTGCAGTGTATAGACCCCTCCCTCCAGCACAGTGTGATGCAGTCCTTGCTGTCAGTGAATGGCTGCAGTGTACAGGCCCCTCCCTCCAGCACAGTGTGATGCAGTCCTTGCTGTCAGTGAATGGCTGCAGTGTACAGGCCCCTCCCTCCAGCACAGTGTGATGCAGTCCTTGCTGTCAGTGAATGGCTGCAGTGTACAGGCCCCTCCCTCCAGCATCGTGTGATGCAGTCCTTGCTGTCAGTGAATGGCTGCAGTGTACAGGCCTCTCCCTCCAGCACAGTGTGATGCAGTCCTTGCTGTCAGTGAATGGCTGCAGTGTACAGGCCCCTCCCTCCAGCGCAATGTGATGCAGTCCTTGCTGTCAGTGAATGGCTGCAGTGTACAGGCCCCTCCCTCCAGCACAGTGTGATGCAGTCCTTGCTGTCAGTGAATGGCTGCAGTGTATAGCCCCCCCCTCCAGCGCAGTGTGATGCAGTCCTTGCTGTCAGTGAATGGCTGCAGTGTATAGTCCCCCCTCCAGCGCAGTGTGATGCAGTCCTTGCTGTCAGTGAATGGCTGCAGTGTACAGGCCGCTCTCTCCAGCACAGTGTGATGCAGTCCTTGCTGTCAGTGAATGGCTGCAGTGTATAGACCCCTCCCTCCAGCACAGTGTGATGCAGTCCTTGCTGTCAGTGAATGGCTGCAGTGTACAGGCCCCTCCCTCCAGCACAGTGTGATGCAGTCCTTGCTGTCAGTGAATGGCTGCAGTGTACAGGCCCCTCCCTCCAGCACAGTGTGATGCAGTCCTTGCTGTCAGTGAATGGCTGCAGTGTACAGGCCCCTCCCTCCAGCATCGTGTGATGCAGTCCTTGCTGTCAGTGAATGGCTGCAGTGTATAGTCCCCCCTCCAGCGCAGTGTGATGCAGTCCTTGCTGTCAGTGAATGGCTGCAGTGTACAGGCCCCTCCCTCCAGCATCGTGTGATGCAGTCCTTGCTGTCAGTGAATGGCTGCAGTGTACAGGCCTCTCCCTCCAGCACAGTGTGATGCAGTCCTTGCTGTCAGTGAATGGCTGCAGTGTACAGGCCCCTCCCTCCAGCACAGTGTGATGCAGTCCTTGCTGTCAGTGAATGGCTGCAGTGTACAGGCCCCTCCCTCCAGCATCGTGTGATGCAGTCCTTGCTGTCAGTGAATGGCTGCAGTGTACAGGCCTCTCCCTCCAGCACAGTGTGATGCAGTCCTTGCTGTCAGTGAATGGCTGCAGTGTACAGGCCCCTCCCTCCAGCGCAATGTGATGCAGTCCTTGCTGTCAGTGAATGGCTGCAGTGTACAGGCCCCTCCCTCCAGCACAGTGTGATGCAGTCCTTGCTGTCAGTGAATGGCTGCAGTGTATAGCCCCCCCCTCCAGCGCAGTGTGATGCAGTCCTTGCTGTCAGTGAATGGCTGCAGTGTATAGTCCCCCCTCCAGCGCAGTGTGATGCAGTCCTTGCTGTCAGTGAATGGCTGCAGTGTACAGGCCGCTCTCTCCAGCACAGTGTGATGCAGTCCTTGCTGTCAGTGAATGGCTGCAGTGTATAGACCCCTCCCTCCAGCACAGTGTGATGCAGTCCTTGCTGTCAGTGAATGGCTGCAGTGTACAGGCCCCTCCCTCCAGCACAGTGTGATGCAGTCCTTGCTGTCAGTGAATGGCTGCAGTGTACAGGCCCCTCCCTCCAGCACAGTGTGATGCAGTCCTTGCTGTCAGTGAATGGCTGCAGTGTACAGGCCCCTCCCTCCAGCATCGTGTGATGCAGTCCTTGCTGTCAGTGAATGGCTGCAGTGTACAGGCCTCTCCCTCCAGCACAGTGTGATGCAGTCCTTGCTGTCAGTGAATGGCTGCAGTGTACAGGCCCCTCCCTCCAGCACAGTGTGATGCAGTCCTTGCTGTCAGTGAATGGCTGCAGTGTACAGGCCCCTCCCTCCAGCGCAGTGTGATGCAGTCCTTGCTGTCAGTGAATGGCTGCAGTGTACAGGCCCCTCCTCCTGTAGTTCCGCCTCTCTCCAGGGTGTGGCAGTAGAGGTGATGAATCACAGGGCGGTGCCGGCGGGAGATCTTCCTGTATAAGCGCTGCGGTACCGCACTCCTCCCTGTCCTGCTCTCTGTGCACACAGCTGCTGCTGCTCTGTCAGGTAAGTGACCCCGGGGGCTGCGCCCGCATGTGATGGAGGAGAGGAGAGGAGAGGAGAGGAGAGAGGGGGGGAGAGAAGAAAAAGAGGGGAGAGGAGGGGAGAAGAGAAGAGGAGAGGGAGGGGAGTGGGGGAGAAGAAGAGAGAAGAGGGGGGTGCTGCTCTCTGACTTTATGTAAGAATCCCCTGTATATACAGCCCCGCGCATTCCCTGGGACCCCGACCATAATCCTCTCTGCTCATCTCACAGATGAAAGTTTGTTACAGTGTGTCAGTCTAGCCCTCCTCTGTGAATGTCTCCTCACCTGCACCGTTACAATGTAACAGATCCTCAGCTAGAAGATGCTTGAGTCCAGGGCAAGATGTCAGCCCTTCCCTGACAGCAAGCGGAGGTGTGGAAGATGTAGTGTCCGGGCACAGCTCTGCGCTATGTGTGTGTACAGACAGAGCCCCCCGAACCTCCTGCACCCCCTGCGGCTGTGTATAAGTTATTGTTATTGTACTTTGTATCTTCTCCCCTGGAATTGGTTTAATGTTTATCAATAAATTGTGTTTTATGTGAAGACATTATTATATCTCCGGCCTCTGGTTACAATCAAAAGTATCTGATTTCTGGTGTTCACCCATGGATAGCCCCCCCCCTGCGGCTGTGTGATGATAGCCCCCCCCCCCTGCGGCTGTGTGATGATAGCCCCCCCCCCCCTGCGGCTGTGTGATAAGCCCCCCCCCCCTGCGGCTGTGTGATAAGCCCCCCCCCCCTGCGGCTGTGTGATGATAAGCCCCCCCCCCCCTGCGGCTGTGTGATGATAAGCCCCCCCCCCCCTGCGGCTGTGTGATAAGCCCCCCCCCCCCTGCGGCTGTGTGATGATAGGCCTCCCCCCCCCCCCCTGCGGCTGTGTGATGATAAGCCCCCCCCCCCTGCGGCTGTGTGATGATAAGCCCCCCCCCCCTGCGGCTGTGTGATAAGCCCCCCCCCCCCTGCGGCTGTGTGATGATAAGCCCCCCCCCCTGCGGCTGTGTGATGATAAGCCCCCCCCCCCCTGCGGCTGTGTGATGATAAGCCCCCCCCCCCTGCGGCTGTGTGATAAGCCCCCCCCCCTGCGGCTGTGTGATGATAGCCCCCCCCCCCCTGCGGCTGTGTGATAAGCCCCCCCCCCCCTGCGGCTGTGTGATAAGCCCCCCCCCCCTGCGGCTGTGTGATAAGCCCCCCCCCTGCGGCTGTGTGATAAGCCCCCCCCCTGCGGCTGTGTGATGATAAGTCCCCCCCCCTGCGGCTGTGTGATAAGCCCCCCCCCCTGCGGCTGTGTGATGATAAGTCCCCCCCCCCTGCGGCTGTGTGATAAGCCCCCCCCCCCTGCGGCTGTGTGATGATAAGCCCCCCCCCCTGCGGCTGTGTGATGATAAGCCCCCCCCCCCTGCGGCTGTGTGATGATAAGCCCCCCCCCCCTGCGGCTGTGTGATGATAGCCCCCCCCCCCTGCGGCTGTGTGATGATAAGCCTCCCCCCCCCCTGCGGCTGTGTGATGATAGCCCCCCCCCCCCTGCGGCTGTGTGATGATAAGCCCTCCGCCCCCTGCGGCTGTGTGATGATAAGCCTCCCCCCCCCCCTGCGGCTGTGTGATGATAGGCCTCCCCCCCCCCCCCCCTGCGGCTGTGTGATGATAGGCCTCCCCCCCCCCCCCCCTGCGGCTGTGTGATGATAGGCCTCCCCCCCCCCCCCCTGCGGCTGTGTGATGATAAGCCCCCCCCCCCCTGCGGCTGTGTGATGATAGCCCCCCCCCCCTGCGGCTGTGTGATAAGCCCCCCCCCCCCCCTGCGGCTGTGTGATAAGCCCCCCCCCCTGCGGCTGTGTGATAAGCCCCCCCCCCCTGCGGCTGTGTGATAAGCCCCCCCCCCCCCTGCGGCTGTGTGATAAGCCCCCCCCCCCTGCGGCTGTGTGATAAGCCCCCCCCCCCCCCTGCGGCTGTGTGATAAGCCCCCCCCCCCTGCGGCTGTGTGATAAGCCCCCCCCCCTGCGGCTGTGTGATAAGCCCCCCCCCTGCGGCTGTGTGATAAGCCCCCCCCCCTGCGGCTGTGTGATGATAAGCCCCCCCCCCCCTGCGGCTGTGTGATAAGCCCCCCCCCCCTGCGGCTGTGTGATAGCCCCCCCCCCCTGCGGCTGTGTGATGATAAGCCCCCCCCCCCCTGCGGCTGTGTGATGATAAGCCCCCCCCCCCCTGCGGCTGTGTGATGATAAGCCCCCCCCCCCCTGCGGCTGTGTGATGATAAGCCCCCCCCCCCCTGCGGCTGTGTGATGATAGCCCCCCCCCCTGCGGCTGTGTGAAGATAGCCCCCCCCCCCCTGCGGCTGTGTGATGATAAGCCCTCCGCCCCCTGCGGCTGTGTGATGATAAGCCTCCCCCCCCCCCCCCCTGCGGCTGTGTGATGATAAGCCTCCCCCCCCCCTGCGGCTGTGTGATGATAGGCCTCCCCCCCCCCCCCCCCTGCGGCTGTGTGATGATAGGCCTCCCCCCCCCCCCCCTGCGGCTGTGTGATGATAAGCCCCCCCCCTGCGGCTGTGTGATGATAAGCCTCCCCCCCCCCTGCGGCTGTGTGATGATAGGCCTCCCCCCCCCCCCCCTGCGGCTGTGTGATGATAGGCCTACCCCCCCCCCCCTGCGGCTGTGTGATGATAAGCCCCCCCCCCTGCGGCTGTGTGATGATAAGTCCCCCCCCCTGCGGCTGTGTGATGATAAGTCCCCCCCCCTGCGGCTGTGTGATGATAAGTCCCCCCCCCTGCGGCTGTGTGATGATAAGTCCCCCCCCCTGCGGCTGTGTGATAAGCCCCCCCCCCCCTGCGGCTGTGTGATGATAAGCCCTCCGCCCCCTGCGGCTGTGTGATGATAAGCCTCCCCCCCCCCCCTGCGGCTGTGTGATGATAGGCCCCCCCCCCCCCCCCCTGCGGCTGTGTGATGATAGGCCTCCCCCCCCCCCCCCTGCGGCTGTGTGATGATAAGCCTCCCCCCCCCCCCTGCGGCTGTGTGATGATAAGCCTCCCCCCCCCCTGCGGCTGTGTGATGATAGGCCTCCCCCCCCCCCCCCTGCGGCTGTGTGATGATAGGCCTCCCCCCCCCCCCCTGCGGCTGTGTGATGATAAGCCCCCCCCCCCTGCGGCTGTGTGATGATAAGCCCCCCCCCCCCTGCGGCTGTGTGATAAGCCCCCCCCCCTGCGGCTGTGTGATAAGCCCCCCCCCCCTGCGGCTGTGTGATGATAAGCCCCCCCCCCCTGCGGCTGTGTGATAAGCCCCCCCCCCCTGCGGCTGTGTGATGATAGCCCCCCCCCCCTGCGGCTTTGTGATAAGCCCCCCCCCCTGCGGCTGTGTGATAAGCCCCCCCCCCTGCGGCTGTGTGATAAGCCCCCCCCCCCTGCGGCTGTGTGATAAGCCCCCCCCCCTGCGGCTGTGTGATAAGCCCCCCCCCCTGCGGCTGTGTGATAAGCCCCCCCCCCTGCGGCTGTGTGATAAGCCCCCCCCCCTGCGGCTGTGTGATGATAAGCCCCCCCCCCTGCGGCTGTGTGATAAGCCCCCCCCCCCTGCGGCTGTGTGATGATAGGCCTCCCCCCCCCCCCCCTGCGGCTGTGTGATGATAGGCCTCCCCCCCCCCCCCTGCGGCTGTGTGATGATAAGCCTCCCCCCCCCCCCTGCGGCTGTGTGATGATAGGCCCCCCCCCCCCCCCCCCTGCGGCTGTGTGATGATAGGCCTCCCCCCCCCCCCCTGCGGCTGTGTGATGATAAGCCTCCCCCCCCCCCCCCCTGCGGCTGTGTGATGATAAGCCTCCCCCCCCCCCTGCGGCTGTGTGATGATAGGCCTCCCCCCCCCCCCCCCTGCGGCTGTGTGATGATAGGCCTCCCCCCCCCCCCCTGCGGCTGTGTGATGATAAGCCCCCCCCCCCCTGCGGCTGTGTGATGATAAGCCCCCCCCCCCCTGCGGCTGTGTGATAAGCCCCCCCCCTGCGGCTGTGTGATAAGCCCCCCCCCCCTGCGGCTGTGTGATGATAAGCCCCCCCCCCCTGCGGCTGTGTGATAAGCCCCCCCCCCCTGCGGCTGTGTGATGATAGCCCCCCCCCCTGCGGCTTTGTGATAAGCCCCCCCCCCTGCGGCTGTGTGATAAGCCCCCCCCCCCCTGCGGCTGTGTGATAAGCCCCCCCCCCTGCGGCTGTGTGATAAGCCCCCCCCTGCGGCTGTGTGATAAGCCCCCCCCCCTGCGGCTGTGTGATAAGCCCCCCCCCCTGCGGCTGTGTGATAAGCCCCCCCCCCTGCGGCTGTGTGATGATAAGCCCCCCCCCCCCTGCGGCTGTGTGATAAGCCCCCCCCCCTGCGGCTGTGTGATGATAGGCCTCCCCCCCCCCCCCCCTGCGGCTGTGTGATAAGCCCCCCCCCCCCTGCGGCTGTGTGATAAGCCCCCCCCCCCTGCGGCTGTGTGATGATAGCCCCCCCCCCCCTGCGGCTGTGTGATGATAGCCCCCCCCCCCCTGCGGCTGTGTGATGATAGCCCCCCCCCCCCTGCGGCTGTGTGATGATAAGCCCTCCGCCCCCTGCGGCTGTGTGATGATAAGCCTCCCCCCCCCCCCCTGCGGCTGTGTGGTGATAGGCCTCCCCCCCCCCCCCCCCTGCGGCTGTGTGATGATAAGCCCCCCCCCCCCTGCGGCTGTGTGATGATAAGCCCCCCCCCCTGCGGCTGTGTGATGATAAGCCCCCCCCCCCCTGCGGCTGTGTGATGATAAGCCTCCCCCCCCCTGCGGCTGTGTGATGATAGGCCTCCCCCCCCCCCCCCCTGCGGCTGTGTGATAAGCCCCCCCCCCCCTGCGGCTGTGTGATAAGCCCCCCCCCCCCTGCGGCTGTGTGATGATAGCCCCCCCCCCCCTGCGGCTGTGTGATGATAGCCCCCCCCCCCTGCGGCTGTGTGATGATAAGCCCCCCCCCCCTGCGGCTGTGTGATGATAAGCCTCCCCCCCCCCTGCGGCTGTGTGATGATAGGCCTCCCCCCCCCCCCCCCTGCGGCTGTGTGATGATAGGCCTCCCCCCCCCCCCCCTGCGGCTGTGTGATGATAAGCCCCCCCCCCTGCGGCTGTGTGATGATAAGCCTCCCCCCCCCCCTGCGGCTGTGTGATGATAAGCCTCCCCCCCCCTGCGGCTGTGTGATGATAGGCCTCCCCCCCCCCCCTGCGGCTGTGTGATGATAGGCCTCCCCCCCCCCCCCTGCGGCTGTGTGATGATAAGCCCCCCCCCCCTGCGGCTGTGTGATGATAAGCCCCCCCCCCCCCTGCGGCTGTGTGATAAGCCCCCCCCCCCCCCTGCGGCTGTGTGATAAGCCCCCCCCCCCCTGCGGCTGTGTGATGATAAGCCCCCCCCCCCTGCGGCTGTGTGATAAGCCCCCCCCCCCCTGCGGCTGTGTGATGATAGCCCCCCCCCCCCTGCGGCTGTGTGATAAGCCCCCCCCCCCTGCGGCTGTGTGATAAGCCCCCCCCCCTGCGGCTGTGTGATAAGCCCCCCCCCCCTGCGGCTGTGTGATAAGCCCCCCCCCTGCGGCTGTGTGATAAGCCCCCCCCCTGCGGCTGTGTGATAAGCCCCCCCCCCTGCGGCTGTGTGATAAGCCCCCCCCCCTGCGGCTGTGTGATGATAAGCCCCCCCCCCCCCTGCGGCTGTGTGATAAGCCCCCCCCCCTGCGGCTGTGTGATGATAGGCCTCCCCCCCCCCCCCCCCTGCGGCTGTGTGATAAGCCCCCCCCCCCCTGCGGCTGTGTGATAAGCCCCCCCCCCCCTGCGGCTGTGTGATAAGCCCCCCCCCCCCCCTGCGGCTGTGTGATGATAGCCCCCCCCCCCTGCGGCTGTGTGATGATAGCCCCCCCCCCCTGCGGCTGTGTGATGATAGCCCCCCCCCCCTGCGGCTGTGTGATGATAAGCCCTCCGCCCCCTGCGGCTGTGTGATGATAAGCCTCCCCCCCCCCCTGCGGCTGTGTGATGATAGGCCTCCCCCCCCCCCCCCCCCTGCGGCTGTGTGATGATAGGCCTCCCCCCCCCCCCCCCCGCGGCTGTGTGATGATAAGCCCCCCCCCCCTGCGGCTGTGTGATGATAAGCCCCCCCCCCCTGCGGCTGTGTGATGATAAGCCCCCCCCCCCTGCGGCTGTGTGATGATAAGCCCCCCCCCCCTGCGGCTGTGTGATGATAAGCCTCCCCCCCCCCCCCCTGCGGCTGTGTGATGATAGGCCTCCCCCCCCCCCCCCCTGCGGCTGTGTGATGATAAGCCCCCCCCCCCTGCGGCTGTGTGATGATAAGCCCCCCC
>NW_027285380.1:35000-58171 GCF_040894005.1 Engystomops pustulosus | reverse complement strand
ACGGTCCTCAACCCTCGTATGGCGGGGGAGGGCGCATTTGAAACGCTAAAGGACGAGCCCTGTTCGGGACCTGGCGGGGATCCGCGGATTGGCGAGAGGGATGGGTCTGCCGTTGGTCAGAGGGGACGCACCCCTGGGACGCAGTTTGGCATTAGCGACCGATGGCCCATCTACGACCATGTACTCCGGGAGCGCCAAGGAGGACGCGGGTGGGCTTTGGGGGCAGACTCAATTTCCAGGGTCTGGGCGCCGGGGGTGCAATACCCTTAAGCGCTCATGTCGGTTTCGTCTGCCGCCCGCCTCTGGCCCGGCTCCTAGTGACGGGTGCTGTGAACGTGCGATCGTGCTTGCGGTTGAAGAGTTCAAAGGCTACCGCTGGGATAACACGCCCGGGGAATTTAGAAACCCCCCCTCCGCTACAATCTCTGCTTCTGCCGGACTCGGAGGGGAGCCGCCCCGGGGGCGACCGCTCCCTCTCCTCTTCCGCGGCGTGCCGCGCGCTTCGCCGTCAGCAGCGGAGCGAACCTTTTTCTCGGTCCGCAGCTCTTCAGGCGTAGGCGGGCAGCGCTAACAGGGTACACTGGGGACCACTCGACCGCAACCGCTCCTCCGACCGACGAGCATACCTACCGCGGATACGCCACGGTGGGTCTAAGCCTCGTCGCCGCCGCGAGGAGCAGGCGGGAGCCGTCCCTTTTCGTGCTGCGGAAATAAACCGTGGACACAGAGGTGTGTCTGCGCTCTCCGACCGGGCGGGGGGCGATTGGACTTGCCCGAGGGACACTAGGCGAGGCGCTGCCGCGGGAGCCGGAGCTCCGCGCTGGACGCTGCCGCCGCCGCCGCCGCCCCCCACCCACGGTACGGTGGAGTACGCCCGTTCCATACGCTTCGTAGCAAACCTCAGCCGAAGCAGAGAGTCCTACCGCTGTGGCAGGAGCGGGGCCGTGCGAGGACCACACTGGCACCGCGCTACACAACCTTAGGCAGAGGACCACAGCCGCTCACGGGGAGCGGGGGATTGATGCGCGACCAAGACTGAGGCTAAGGAACGCTTTACCATAAACCGGCCGGGGCCAATACCCCTGACCGAGCAAAGTGCCCTGCCCCGCCGGATCGCGCTGTGTCAGATCGATCAAAAGAGCGGAGAGCCCGAGACTCTACCGCTGGGAGTTTGTGGAGAACGGCCTGGCTTGCGTCCCGTCCTCCCGCCCTCGACCTCACATGGCTAGCCTCACCCGCCGGGAGCCACCCCATTGGGGACCGTAGGGCGGAGAAGGGGTCTCCGCGTCCGGAATTTACTTGTGGAGAACGGCCTGGCTTACGTCCCGTCCTCCCGCCCTCGACCTCACATGGCTAGCCTCACCCGCCGGGCGCCACCCCATTGGGGACCGTAGGGCGGAGAAGGGGTCTCCGCGTCCGGAATTTACTTGTGGAGAACGGCCTGGCTTACGTCCCGTCCTCCCGCCCTCGACCTCACACGGCTAGCCTCACCCGCCGGGCGCCACCCCATTGGGGACCGTAGGCGGAGAAGGGGTCTCCGCGTCCGGAATTTACTTGTGGAGAACGGCCTGGCTTACGTCCCGTCCTCCCGCCCTCGACCTCACATGGCTAGCCTCACCCGCCGGGCGCCACCCCATTGGGGACCGTAGGGCGGAGAAGGGGTCTCCGCGTACGGAATTTCTTGTGGAGAACGGCCTGGCTTACGTCCCGTCCTCCCATGGCTAGCCTCACCCGCCGGGCGCCACCCATTGGGGACCGTAGGGCGGAGAAGGGGTCTCCGCGTCCGGAATTTCTTGTGGAGAACGGCCTGGCTTACGTCCCGTCCTCCCGCCCTCGACCTCACATGGCTAGCCTACCCCGCCGGGCGCCGCTCCATTGGGGATACGGTACGGCAAAGCGCGACGCCGCACGATGCCAACACTTTGTGCAAAAACCTGGCAGAGTCGACCAAAACCTCGCTTCTTTGACCGGTATTTTTGATGCTTTTCTCTGCCGCCGAAGGTGCACTGAGGGTCGGATCGCCCAAAATTTTTACCGGTCGTTTTGGTCTGCGGTTCTTCCGAGAGGTGCCCGCCTGACAGTTCTTTTTCAGCAGCCTCCGAAAGGCCATCCAGCGGGCAAGCCAGGGGTTGGCAGCCGCCGGCGGTGAGCCTTCCCCGGCCGGGGCAGACGGCTCCGACCGCAAAATTTTTTCGACTTTCGCCGAGGCCAAAACCCCATGCACTTTTAAAGCCTGCCCGCAGCGCCGTCTCCTGTCAGACGTCCCTTGCCGCCTGCGGTGGTCCTCGCCCGGCAGAGAGAAGCCGGAGTCGCCCCCTCTCCGGTTCTTTTTCACCATTCCGGAGCTCTGAAATCTGCCGGACACCGAGTGACCGAGGACGCTTCCAGGAGGGCGGCAGCGAGAGGCAGAGTGCCACCGGTCGGGTCGCCGGTTCTCCCACACTTTGAAAATTTTCGCTTGTTCTGGTGGGATGGAGAGAGAGCGTGGCTTATGCGCCCTCTGCCCCGCGGTCCGCCCTGGCTGGCCTTACGCCGGTGGTTCGCCAGGCCACCGGCACCTTGTACGGCGGGGACGGCGTGGCTTATGCGCCCGTCAACCCACCTACTCGCCCCGGCTAGCCTTTTACCCGGAGGGCGCCACGCTCCGGGTACCAGTGAGCGGCACGAACCCAGTCATACCATGCCGCTCACCTCGCGCCCTCTCCGGCCTCCGCCGCGGAGACCTCCCGCTAGGACCTGCGGGGGGCGATTTCTGCCAAAATCTACAAAGTCCCCGATGGTTAAGGACGTAGACTGTTGAGCGGGACCTACACACTCTTGTAGCCGATGGGGCTCGCCATTTCCCGCAGAAAATGGACCACCTCCCGCAGAGGAACATGAAATGCCCCTTCCCGCGGGACCCGAAGGACCGCTCTGTCCGAGCAGGCCTCCAGGACCACGGCACGCAAAAGCGACTCAGTCCCGCTGGCATTACGGATCTGACTTTGTGCAAAAACCAGGCAGAGTCGACCAAAACCTCCCTTCTTTGACCGGTGTTTTGTTGCTTTTCTCTGCCGCCGAAGGTGCACTGAGGGTCGGATCGCCCAAAATTTTTACCGGTCGTTTTGGTCTGCGGTTCTTCCGAGAGGTGCCCGCCTGACAGTTCTTTTTCAGCAGCCTCCGAAAGGGCATCCAGCGGGCAAGCCAGGGGTTGGCAGCCGCCGGCGGTGAGCCTTCCCCGGCCGGGGCAGACAGCTCCGACCGCAAATTTTTTTTCGACTTTCGCCGAGGCCAAAACCCCATGCACTTTTAAAGCCTGCCCGCAGCGCCGTCTCCTGGCAGACGTCCCTTGCCGCCTGCGGTGGTCCTCGCCCGGCAGAGAGAAGCCGGTTTCGCCCTCTCACCGGTTCTTTTTCACCATTCCGGAGCTCTGAAATCTGCCGGACACCGAGTGACCGAGGACGCTTCCAGGAGGGCGGCAGCGAGAGGCAGAGTGCCACCGGTCGGGTCCCCGGTTCTCCCACACTTTGAAAATTTTTCGCTTGTTCTGGTGGGATGGAGAGAGAGCGTGGCTTATGCGCCCTCTGCCCCGCGGTACGCCCTTGGCTAGCCTTACGCCGGTGGTTCGCCAGGCCACCGGCACCTTGTACAGCGGGGACGGCGTGGCTTATGCGCCCTCTGCCCCGCGGTCCGCCCTGTCTAGCCTTACGCCGGTGGTTCGCCAGGCCACCGGCACCTTGTACGGCGGGGACGGCGTGGCTTATGCGCCCGTCAACCCACCTGCTCGCCCCGGCTAGCCTTTTACCCGGAGGGCGCCACGCTCCGGGTAGCAGTGAGCGGCACGAGCCCAGTCATACCATGCCGCTCACCTCGCACCTTTTCCGGCCTCCGCCGCGGAGACCTCCCGCTAGGACATGCGGGGGGCGATCTTGACCAAAATCTACAAAGTCCCCGATGGTTAAGGACGTAGACTGTTGAGCGGGACCTACACACTCTTGCAGCCGAAGGGGCTCGCCATTTCCCGCAGAAAATGGACCACCTCCCGCAGAGGAACATGAAATGCCCCTTCCCGCGGGACCCGAAAGGACCGCCCTGTCCGAGCAGGCCTCCAGGACCACGGCACGCAAAAGCGACTCAGTCCCGCTGGCATTACGGATCTGACTTAGTGCAAAAACCTGGCAGAGTCGACCAAAACTCCCCTTCTCTGACCGGTATTTTTGTTGCTTTTCTCTGCCGCCGAAGGTGCACTACGGGTCGGATCGCCCAAAATTTTTACCGGTCGTTTTGGTCTGCGGTTCTTCCGAGAGGTGCCCGCCTGACAGTTCTTTTTCAGAAGCCTCCGAAAGGCCATCCAGCGGGCAAGCCATGAGTTGGCAGCCGCCGGCGGTGAGCCTTCCCCGGCCGGGGCAGACAGCTCCGACCGCATAATTTTTTCGACTTTTGCCGAGGCCAAAACCCCATGCACTTTTAAAGCCTGCCCGCAGCGCCGTCTCCTGTCAGACGTCCCCGCCGCCTGCGGTGGTCCTCGCCCGGCAGAGAGAAGCCGGAGTCGCCCTCTCTCCGGTTCTTTTTCACCATTCCGGAGGTCTGAAATCTGCCGTACTCCGAGTGACCGAGGACGCTTCCAGGAGGACGGCAGCGAGAGGCAGAGTGCCACCGGTCGGGAAGCCGGTTCTCCCACACTTTGAAAATTTTTCGCTTGTGCTGGTGGGATGGAGAGAGAGCGTGGCTTATGCGCCCTCTGCCCCGCGGTACGCCCTTGGCTAGCCTTACGCCGGTGGTTCGCCAGGCCACCGGCACCTTGTACGGCGGGGACGGCGTGGCTTATGCGCCCGTCAACCCACCTACTCGCCCCGGCTAGCCTTTTACCCGGAGGGCGCCACGCTCCGGGTAGCAGTGAGCGGCACGAGCCCAGTCATACCATGCCGCTCACCTCGCACCTTTTCCGGCCTCCGCGCGGAGACCTCCCGCTAGGACATGCGGGGGGCGATCTTGACCAAAATCTACAAAGTCCCCGATGGTTAAGGACGTAGACTGTTGAGCGGGACCTACACACTCTTGCAGCCGAAGGGGCTCGCCATTTCCCGCAGAAAATGGACCACCTCCCGCAGAGGAACATGAAATGCCCCTTCCCGCGGGACCCGAAGGACCACTCTGTCCGAGCAGGCTTCCAGGACCACGGCACGCAAGAGCGACTCAGTCCCGCTGGCATTACGGATCTGACTTAGTGCAAAAACCTGGCAGAGTCGACCAAAACTCCCCTTCTCTGACCGGTATTTTTGTTGCTTTTCTCTGCCGCCGAAGGTGCACTACGGGTCGGATCGCCCAAAATTTTTACCGGTCGTTTTGGTCTGCGGTTCTTCCGAGAGGTGCCCGCCTGACAGTTCTTTTTCAGCAGCCTCCGAAAGGCCATCCAGCGGGCAAGCCAGGGGTTGGCAGCCGCCGGCGGTGAGCCTTCCCCGGCCGGGGCAGACAGCTCCGACCGCATAATTTTTTCGACTTTCGCCGAGGCCAAAACCCCTTGCACTTTTAAAGCCTGCCCGCAGCGCCGTCTCCTGTCAGACGTCCCCGCCCGCCTGCGGTGGTCCTCGCCCGGCAGAGAGAAGCCGGAGTCGCCCTCTCTCCGGTTCTTTTTCACCATTCCGGAGCTCTTAAAATCTGCCATACTCCGAGTGACCGAGGACGCTTCCAGGAGGGCGGCAGCGAGAGGCAGAGTGCAACTGGTCGGGAAGCCGGTCTCCCACACTTTGAAAATTTTTCGCTTGTGCTGGTGGGATGGAGAGAGAGCGTGGCTTATGCGCCCTCTGCCCCGCGGTACGCCCTTGGCTAGCCTTACGCCGGTGGTTCGCCAGGCCACCGGCACCTTGTACGGCGGGGACGGCGTTGCTTATGCGCCCGTCATCCCACCTACTCGCCCCGGCTAGCCTTTTACCCGGAGGGCGCCACGCTCCGGGTAGCAGTGAGCGGCACGAGCCCAGTCATACCATGCCGCTCACCTCGCACCTTTTCCGGCCTCCGCCGCGGAGACCTCCCGCTAGGACATGCGGGGGGCGATCTTGACCAAAATCTACAAAGTCCCCGATGGTTAAGGACGTAGACTGTTGAGCGGGACCTACACACTCTTGCAGCCGAAGGGGCTCGCCATTTCCCGCAGAAAAATGGACCACCTCCCGCAGAGGAACATGAAATGCCCCTTCCCGCGGGACCCGAAGGACCACTCTGTCCGAGCAGGCTTCCAGGACCACGGCACGCAAGAGCGACTCAGTCCCGCTGGCATTACGGATCTGACTTAGTGCAAAAACCTGGCAGAGTCGACCAAAACTCCCCTTCTCTGACCGGTATTTTTGTTGCTTTTCTCTGCCGCCGAAGGTGCACTACGGGTCGGATCGCCCAAAATTTTTACCGGTCGTTTTGGTCTGCGGTTCTTCCCGAGAGGTGCCCGCCTGACAGTTCTTTTTCAGCAGCCTCCGAAAGGCCATCCAGCGGGCAAGCCAGGGGTTGGCAGCCGCCGGCGGTGAGCCTTCCCCGGCCGGGGCAGACAGCTCCGACCGCATAATTTTTTCGACTTTCGCCGAGGCCAAAACCCCATGCACTTTTAAAGCCTGCCCGCAGCGCCGTCTCCTGTCAGACGTCCCCGCCGCCTGCGGTGGTCCTCGCCCGGCAGAGAGAAGCCGGAGTCGCCCTCTCTCCGGTTCTTTTTCACCATTCCGGAGCTCTTAAATCTGCCATACTCCGAGTGACCGAGGACGCTTCCAGGAGGGCGGCAGCGAGAGGCAGAGTGCAACCGGTCGGGAAGCCGGTTCTCCCACACTTTGAAAATTTTTCGCTTGTGCTGGTGGGATGGAGAGAGAGCGTGGCTTATGCGCCCTCTGCCCCGCGGTACGCCCTTGGCTAGCCTTACGCCGGTGGTTCGCCAGGCCACCGGCACCTTGTACGGCGGGGACGGCGTTGCTTATGCGCCCGTCATCCCACCTACTCGCCCCGGCTAGCCTTTTACCCGGAGGGCGCCACGCTCCGGGTAGCAGTGAGCGGCACGAGCCCAGTCATACCATGCCGCTCACCTCGCACCTTTTCCGGCCTCCGCCGCGGAGACCTCACGCTCTGTTCTGCGGAGAGCGATTTTGGGCAAAATCTACAAAGTCCCCGATGGTTAAGGACGTAGACTGTTCAGCGGACCTACACACTCTTGTAGCCGAAGGGGCTCGCCATTTCCCGCAGAAAATGGATCACCTCCCGCAGAGGAACATGAAATGCCCCTTCCCGCGGGACCCGCAGGACCGCTCTGTCCGAGCAGGCCTCCAGGACCACGGCACGCAAAAGCGACTCAGTCCCGCTGGCATTACGGATCTGACTTAGTGCAAAAACCTGGCAGAGTCGACCAAAACTCCCCTTCTCTGACCGGTATTTTTGTTGCTTTTCTCTGCCGCCGAAGGTGCACTACGGGTCGGATCGCCCAAAATTTTTACCGGTCGTTTTGGTCTGCGGTTCTTCCGAGAGGTGCCCGCCTGACAGTTCTTTTTCAGAAGCCTCCGAAAGGGCATCCAGCGGGCAAGCCAGGGGTTGGCAGCCGCCGGCGGTGAGCCTTCCCCGGCCGGGGCAGACAGCTCCGACCGCATAATTTTTTCGACTTTTGCCGAGGCCAAAACCCCATGCACTTTTAAAGCCTGCCCGCAGCGCCGTCTCCTGTCAGACGTCCCCGCCGCCTGCGGTGGTCCTCGCCCGGCAGAGAGAAGCCGGAGTCGCCCTCTCTCCGGTTCTTTTTCACCATTCCGGAGCTCTTAAATCTGCCGTACTCCGAGTGACCGAGGACGCTTCCAGGAGGGCGGCAGCGAGAGGCAGAGTGCCACCGGTCGGGAAGCCGGTTCTCCCACACTTTGAAAATATTTCGCTTGTGCTGGTGGGATGGAGAGAGAGCGTGGCTTTATGCGCCCTCTGCCCCGCGGTCCGCCCTGGCTAGCCTTACGCCGGTGGTTCGCCAGGCCACCGGCACCTTGTACGGCGGGGACGGCGTTGCTTATGCGCCCGTCATCCCACCTACTCGCCCCGGCTAGCCTTTTACCCGGAGGGCGCCACGCTCCGGGTAGCAGTGAGCGGCACGAGCCCAGTCATACCATGCCGCTCACCTCGCACCTTTTCCGGCCTCCGCCGCGGAGACCTCACGCTCTGTTCTGCGGAGAGCGATTTTGGGCAAAATCTACAAAGTCCCCGATGGTTAAGGACGTAGACTGTTGAGCGGGACCTACACACTCTTGTAGCCGAAGGGGCTCGCCATTTCCCGCAGAAAATGGATCACCTCCCGCAGAGGAACATGAAATGCCCCTTCCCGCGGACCCGAAGGACCGCTCTGTCCGAGCAGGCCTCCAGGACCACGGCACGCAAAAGCGACTCAGTCCCGCTGGCATTACGGATCTGACTTAGTGCAAAAACCTGGCAGAGTCGACCAAAACTCCCCTTCTCTGACCGGTATTTTTGCTGCTTTTCTCTGCCGCCGAAGGTGCACTACGTGTCGGATCGCCCAAAATTTTTACCGGTCGTTTTGGTCTGCGGTTCTTCCGAGAGGTGCCCGCCTGACAGTTCTTTTTCAGCAGCCTCCGAAAGGGCATCCAGCGGGCAAGCCAGGGGTTGGCAGCCGCCGGCGGTGAGCCTTCCCCGGCCGGGGCAGACAGCTCCGACCGCATAATTTTTTCGAACTTCTCCGAGGTCAAAATCCCAGGCACTCCGACGGAAGGTCCGCCGCGCGTCTCCCGTCTGACGTCCCCGCCGCTCGCGGTGGTCCTCGCCCGGCAGGGAGCTGCCGGATTCGCCCTCTTACCGGTTCTTTTTCACCTTTCCGGAGCTCTGATATCTGCCGCACACACAGTGACCGAGGACGCTTCCAGGAGGGCGGCAGCGAGAGGCAGAGTGCCACCGGGCGGGTCCTCGGTTCTCCCACACTTAGAAAATTTTTGCGCTTGTGCTGGTGCGAGGACGTAGGTCTTTCGACCGGGGCAAGCCTGGAGGGCGGTAGCCGGGATTGGCGCCCTATTCCCGGCTAGCTCTCGGAGGCTTCACCCGGTTGGAGGTTGGAGCTCCGACTTCCATGGGCATGTTCCTCACCGGGACCTACGACCAAGTGTGGCCGAGGGACAGTGACACATTCCCGGGTAGCCTGAGTGGCTGCTCCCGCTGAGCTACTTCCATGGGCACTATTCCTCCCCGGGACTTGCCGCCAAGTCTTGGCCGGGGGACAGTGACACATTCCCGGGTAGCCTGAGTGGCTTCTCCCGCTGAGCTCTTACTTCCATGGGCATGTTCCTCACCGGGACCAACTACCAAGTGTGGCCGGGTTTCGAGCTCCAAACTCGGCTTGCACTTGGTCGCTTGGGGGGTCCCCTCCGCTCCGGGAAGGGCGCCCTCCAGCGGGCAGACGAGGGTACTTCTAGTCTGCCCGAGCTCCATGGGGCCCCTCTCGCCCCTAGGCTCCCCGCCCAGGGTTCCAGGGTCCCGGATAAAGCCACCCTGCCGAGTTCGGTATAGGGTACCGGGCCTGGCTGGAATCACGCCGGGATCGGTGAGACCTCCTCGGCCGCGGCTCAGCCTCCAAACTCCCTTTCGCGGTTCTCTTCCCTTCAACTTCCATGGGCATGTTCCACACCGGGACCTCCGACCAAGTGTGGCCGGGGAACAGTCACCCATGCCCGGGTAGCCTCAGCGGCTGCTCCCGCTGAGGTCAACTTGGAGGTTGGAGCTCCGACTTCCATGGGCACTATTCCTCCCCGGGACCTGCCGCCAAGTCTGGCCGGGGGACAGTGACACATTCCCGGGTAGCCCTGAGCGGCTGCTCCCGCTGAACTCTTACTTCCATGGGCATGTTCCTCATCAGGAACCAACGACCAAGTGTGGCCCAGGGACAGTGACACATTCCCGGTTAGCCTGAGTGGCTGCTCCCGCTGAGCTACTTCCATGAGCACTATTCCTCCCCGGGACCTGCCGCCAAGTCCGGCCGGGGGACAGTGACACATTCCCGGGTAGCCTGAGCGGCTGCTCCCGCTGAGCTACTTCCATGGGCACTATTCCTCCCCGGGACTTGCCGCCAAGTCTTGGCCGGGGGACAGTGACACATTGCCGGGTAGCCTGAGTGGCTGCTCCCGCTGAGCTCTTACTTCCATGGGCATGTTCCTCACCGGGACATACTACCAAGTGTGGCCGGGTTTCGAGCTCCAAACTCGGCTTGCACTTGGTCGCTTGGGGGTCCCCTCCGCTCCGGGAAGGGCGCCCTCCAGCGGGCAGACGAGGGTACTTCTAGTCTGCCCGAGCTCCATGGGGCCCCTCTCGCCCCTAGGCTCCCCGCCCAGGGTTCCAGGGTCCCGGATACAGCCACCCTGCCGAGTTCGGTATAGGGTACCGGGCCTGGCTGGAATCACGCCGGGATCGGTGAGACCTCCTCGGCCGCGGCTCAGCCTCCAAACTCCCTTTCGCGGTTCTCTTCCCTTCAACTTCCATGGGCATGTTCCACACCGGGACCTCCGACCAAGTGTGGCCGGGGAACAGTCACCCATGCCCGGGTAGCCTCAGCGGCTGCTCCCGCTGAGGTCAACTTGGAGGTTGGAGCTCCGACTTCCATGGGCACTATTCCTCCCCGGGACCTGCCGCCAAGTCTGGCCGGGGGACAGTGACACATTCCCGGGTAGCCCTGAGCGGCTGCTCCCGCTGAACTCTTACTTCCATGGGCATGTTCCTCATCAGGAACCAACGACCAAGTGTGGCCCAGGGACAGTGACACATTCCCGGTTAGCCTGAGTGGCTGCTCCCGCTGAGCTACTTCCATGAGCACTATTCCTCCCCGGGACCTGCCGCCAAGTCTGGCCGGGGGACAGTGACACATTCCCGGGTAGCCTGAGCGGCTGCTCCCGCTGAGCTACTTCCATGGGCACTATTCCTCCCCGGGACTTGCCGCCAAGTCTTGGCCGGGGGACAGTGACACATTGCCGGGTAGCCTGAGTGGCTGCTCCCGCTGAGCTCTTACTTCCATGGGCATGTTCCTCACCGGGACATACTACCAAGTGTGGCCGGGTTTCGAGCTCCAAACTCGGCTTGCACTTGGTCGCTTGGGGGTCCCCTCCGCTCCGGGAAGGGCGCCCTCCAGCGGGCAGACGAGGGTACTTCTAGTCTGCCCGAGCTCCATGGGGCCCCTCTCGCCCCTAGGCTCCCCGCCCAGGGTTCCAGGGTCCCGGATACAGCCACCCTGCCGAGTTCGGTATAGGGTACCGGGCCTGGCTGGAATCACGCCGGGATCGGTGAGACCTCCTCGGCCGCGGCTCAGCCTCCAAACTCCCTTTCGCGGTTCTCTTCCCTTCAACTTCCATGGGCATGTTCCACACCGGGACCTCCGACCAAGTGTGGCCGGGGAACAGTCACCCATGCCCGGGTAGCCTCAGCGGCTGCTCCCGCTGAGGTCAACTTGGAGGTTGGAGCTCCGACTTCCATGGGCACTATTCCTCCCCGGGACCTGCCGCCAAGTCTGGCCGGGGGACAGTGACACATTCCCGGGTAGCTTGAGCGGCTTCTCCCGCTGAACTCTTACTTCCATGGGCATGTTCCTCATCAGGAACCAACGACCAAGTGTGGCCCAGGGACAGTGACACATTCCCGGGTAGCCTCAGCAGCTGCTCCCGCTGAGCTACTTCCATGAGCACTATTCCTCCCCGGGACCTGCCGCCAAGTCTGGCCGGGGGACAGTGACACATTCCCGGGTAGCCTGAGCGGCTGCTCCCGCTGGGCTACTTCCATGGGCACTATTCCTCCCCGGGACCTGCCGCCAAGTCTGGCCGGGGGACAGTGACACATTCCCGGGTAGCCTGAGTGGCTGCTCCCGCTGAGCTCTTACTTCCATGGGCATGTTCCTCACCGGGACATACTACCAAGTGTGGCCGGGTTTCGAGCTCCAAACTCGGCTTGCACTTGGTCGCTTGGGGGGTCCCCTCCGCTCCGGGAAGGGCGCCCTCCAGCGGGCAGACGAGGGTACTTCTAGTCTGCCCGAGCTCCATGGGGCCCCTCTCGCCCCTAGGCTCCCCGCCCAGGGTTCCAGGGTCCCGGATACAGCCACCCTGTCGAGTTCGGTATAGGGTACCGGGCCTGGCTGGAATCACGCCGGGATCGGTGAGACCTCCTCGGCCGCGGCTCAGCCTCCAAACTCCCTTTCGCGGTTCTCTTCCCTTCAACTTCCATGGGCATGTTCCACACCGGGACCTCCGACCAAGTGTGGCCGGGGAACAGTCACCCAGGCCCGGGTAGCCTCAGCGGCTGCTCCCGCTGAGGTCAACTTGGAGGTTGGAGCTCCGACTTCCATGGGCACTATTCCTCCCCGGGACCTGCCGCCAAGTCTGGCCGGGGGACAGTGACACATTCCCGGGTAGCCTGAGCGGCTGCTCCCGCTGAACTCTTTAGTTCCATGGGCATGTTCCTCATCAGGAATCAACGACCAAGTGTGGCCGAGGGACAGTGACACATTCCCGGGTAGCCTCAGCAGCTGCTCCCGCTGAGCTACTTCCATGAGCACTATTCCTCCCCGGGACCTGCCGCCAAGTCTGGCCGGGGGACAGTGACACATTCCCGGGTAGCCTGAGTGGCTGCTCCCGCTGAGCTACTTCCATGGGAACTATTCCTCCCCGGGACTTGCCGCCAAGTCTTGGCCGGGGGACAGTGACACATTCCCGGGTAGCCTGAGTGGCTGCTCCCGCTGAGCTACTTCCATGGGAACTATTCCTCCCCGGGACTTGCCGCCAAGTCTTGGCCGGGGGACAGTGACACATTCCCGTGTAGCCTGAGTGGCTGCTCCCGCTGAGCTCTTACTTCCATGGGCATGTTCCTCACCGGGACATACTACCAAGTGTGGCCGGGTTTCGAGCTCCAAACTCGGCTTGCACTTGGTCGCTTGGGGGGTCCCCTCCGCTCCGGGAAGGGCGCCCTCCAGCGGGCAGACGAGGGTACTTCTAGTCTGCCCGAGCTCCATGGGGCCCCTCTCGCCCCTAGGCTCCCGGCCCAGGGTTCCAGGGTCGCGGATCCAGCCACCATGCGGAGTTCGGTTTGGGTACCGGGCCTGGCAGAAATCACGCCGGGATCGGTGAGCCCTCCTCGGCCGCGGCTTCGCGCAAAAACTCCCTTTCGCGGTTCTCTTCACTTCAACTTCCATGGACACGTTCCACACTTGGACCTACGACCAAGTGTGCCCGGGGAACAGTAACCCATGCCCGGGCAGCCTCAGCAAGTGCTCCGGCTGAGGTCAGTTTGGAGGTTTGAGCTCCGACTTCCATGGCCATGTTCCTCACCGGGACCTACGACCAAGCGTGGCCGGGTTTCGAGCTCCAAACTCGGCTTGCACTTGGTGGCCAAGGGGGTCCCCTCCGCTCCGGGAAGGGCGCCCTCCAGCGGGCAGACGAGGTTACTTCTAGTCTGCCCGAGCTCCATGGGGCATTATTCCTCCCCGGGACTTGCCGCCAAGTCTGGCCGGGGGACAGTGACACTTGGCCGGGTAGGCGAAGTGGCTTCTCCCGCTGACTTGCCCCTTTGGAAGTAGGAGCTCCTACTTCCATGGGCATTATTCCTCCCCGGGACTTGCCGCCAAGTCTGGCCGGGGGACAGTGACACTTGGCCGGGTAGGCGAAGTGGCTTCTCCCGCTGACTTGCCCCTTTGGAAGTAGGAGCTCCTACTTCCATGGGCATTATTCCTCCCCGGGACTTGCCGCCAAGTCTGGCCGGGGGACAGTGACACTTGGCCGGGTAGGCGAAGTGGCTTCTCCCGCTGACTTGCCCCTTTGGAAGTAGGAGCTCTTACTTCCATGGGCATTATACCTCTCGAAGACTTAGAGCCAAGTGAGCTCCTACTTCCATGGGCATTATTCCTCCCCGGGACTTGCCGCCAAGTCTGGCCGGGGGACAGTGACACTTGGCCGGGTAGGCGAAGTGGCTTCTCCCGCTGACTTGCCCCTTTGGAAGTAGGAGCTCTTACTTCCATGGGCATTATACCTCTCGAAGACGTAGAGCCAAGTGAGCTCCTACTTCCATGGGCATTATTCCTCCCCGGGACTTGCCGCCAAGTCTGGCCGGGGGACAGTGACACTTGGCCGGGTAGGCCAAGTGGCTTCTCCCGCTGACTTGCCCCTTTGGAAGTAGGAGCTCCTACTTCCATGGGCATTATTCCTCCCCGGGACTTGCCGCCAAGTCTGGCCGGGGGACAGTGACACTTGGCCGGGTAGGCGAAGTGGCTTCTCCCGCTGACTTGCCCCTTTGGAAGTAGGAGCTCCTACTTCCATGGGCATTATTCCTCCCCGGGACTTGCCGCCAAGTCTGGCCGGGGGACAGTGACACTTGGCCGGGTAGGCGAAGTGGCTTCTCCCGCTGACTTGCCCCTTTGGAAGTAGGAGCTCTTACTTCCATGGGCATTATACCTCTCGAAGACTTAGAGCCAAGTGAGCTCCTACTTCCATGGGCATTATTCCTCCCCGGGACTTGCCGCCAAGTCTGGCCGGGGGACAGTGACACTTGGCCGGGTAGGCGAAGTGGCTTCTCCCGCTGACTTGCCCCTTTGGAAGTAGGAGCTCCTACTTCCATGGGCATTATTCCTCCCCGGGACTTGCCGCCAAGTCTGGCCGGGGGACAGTGACACTTGGCCGGGTAGGCGAAGTGGCTTCTCCCGCTGACTTGCCCCTTTGGAAGTAGGAGCTCCTACTTCCATGGGCATTATTCCTCCCCGGGACTTGCCGCCAAGTCTGGCCGGGGGACAGTGACACTTGGCCGGGTAGGCGAAGTGGCTTCTCCCGCTGACTTGCCCCTTTGGAAGTAGGAGCTCCTACTTCCATGGGCATTATTCCTCCCCGGGACTTGCCGCCAAGTCTGGCCGGGGGACAGTGACACTTGGCCGGGTAGGCGAAGTGGCTTCTCCCGCTTACTTGCCCCTTTGGAAGTAGGAGCTCCTACTTCCATGGGCATTATTCCTCCCCGGGACTTGCCGCCAAGTCTGGCCGGGGGACAGTGACACTTGGCCGGGTAGGCGAAGTGGCTTCTCCCGCTGACTTGCCCCTTTGGAAGTAGGAGCTCTTACTTCCATGGGCATTATACCTCTCGAAGACTTAGAGCCAAGTGAGCTCCTACTTCCATGGGCATTATTCCTCCCCGGGACTTGCCGCCAAGTCTGGCCGGGGGACAGTGACAATTGGCCGGGTAGGCGAAGTGGCTTCTCCCGCTGACTTGCCCCTTTGGAAGTAGGAGCTCCTACTTCCATGGGCATTATTCCTCCCCGGGACTTGCCGCCAAGTCTGGCCGGGGGACAGTGACATGTGGCCGGATAGGCCAAGTGGCTTCTCCCGCTGACTTGCCCCTTTGGAAGTAGGAGCTCCTACTTCCATGGGCATTATTCCTCCCCGGGACCTACAGCCAAGAGTGGCCGGGGGACAGTGACACTTGGCCGGGTAGGCGAAGTGGCTTCTCCCGCTGACTTGCCCCTTTGGAAGTAGGAGCTCCTACTTCCATGGGCATTATTCCTCCCCGGGACTTGCCGCCAAGTCTGGCCGGGGGACAGCGACATGTGGCCGGATAGGCCAAGTGGCTTCTCCCGCTGACTTGCCCCTTTGGAAGTAGGAGCTCCTACTTCCATGGGCATTATTCCTCCCCGGGACCTACAGCCAAGAGTGGCCGGGGGACAGTGACACTTGGCCGGGTAGGCCAAGTGGCTTCTCCCGCTGACTTGCCCCTTTGGAAGTAGGAGCTCCTACTTCCATGGGCATTATTCCTCCCCGGGACTTGCCGCCAAGTCTGGCCGGGGGACAGTGACACTTGGCCGGGTAGGCGAAGTGGCTTCTCCCGCTGACTTGCCCCTTTGGAAGTAGGAGCTCCTACTTCCATGGGCATTATTCCTCCCCGGGACCTACTGCCAAGTGTGGCCGGGGGACAGTGACATGTGGCCGGATAGGCCAAGTGGCTTCTCCCGCTGACTTGCCCCTTTGGAAGTAGGAGCTCCTACTTCCATGGGCATTATTCCTCCCCGGGACTTGCCGCCAAGTCTGGCCGGGGGACAGTGACACTTGGCCGGGTAGGCGAAGTGGCTTCTCCCGCTGACTTGCCCCTTTGGAAGTTGGAGCTCTTACTTCCATGGGCATTATACCTCTCGAAGACTTAGAGCCAAGTGAGCTCCTACTTCCATGGGCATTATTCCTCCCCGGGACTTGCCGCCAAGTCTGGCCGGGGGACAGTGACACTTGGCCGGGTAGGCGAAGTGGCTTCTCCCGCTGACTTGCCCCTTTGGAAGTAGGAGCTCCTACTTCCATGGGCATTATTCCTCCCCGGGACCTACTGCCAAGTGTGGCCGGGGGACAGTGACATGTGGCCGTATAGGCCAAGTGGCTTCTCCCGCTGACTTGCCCCTTTGGAAGTAGGAGCTCCTACTTCCATGGGCATTATTCCTCCCCGGGACTTGCCGCCAAGTCTGGCCGGGGGACAGTGACACTCGGCCGGGTAGGCGAAGTGGCTTCTCCCGCTGACTTGCCCCTTTGGAAGTAGGAGCTCCTACTTCCATGGGCATTATTCCTCCCCGGGACCTACTGCCAAGTGTGGCCGGGGAACAGTGACTCTTGGCCGGATAGGCCAAGTGGCTTCTCCCGCTGACTGGCCCTTTTGGAAGTAGGAGCTCCTACTTCCATGGGCATTATTCCTCCCCGGGACCTACAGCCAAGTGTGGCCGGGGAACAGTGACTCTTTGCCGGATAGGCCAAGTGGCTTCTCCCGCTGACTTGCCCCTTTGGAAGTAGGAGCTCCTACTTCCATGGGCATTATTCCTCCCCGGGACCTACAGCCAAGTGTGGCCGGGGAACAGTGACTCTTGGCCGGATAGGCCAAGTGGCTTCTCCCGCTGACTTGCCCCTTTGGAAGTAGGAGCTCTTACTTCCATGGGCAGTATACCTCTCGGGGACTTAGAGCCAAGTGTCTTCACCCTTTGGAGGTAGTAGCTCCTACTTCCATGTGCATTATTCCTCCCCGGGACATACTGCCAAGTGTGGCCGGGGAACAGTGACTCTTGGCCGGATAGGCCAAGTGGCTTCTCCCGCTGACTTGCCCCTATGGAAGTAGGAGCTCTTACTTCCATGGGCATTATTCCTCCCCGGGACCTACTGCCAAGTGTGGCCGGGGAACAGTGACTCTTGGCCGGATAGGCCAAGTGGCTTCTCCCGCTGACTTGCCCCTTTGGAAGTAGGAGCTCCCACTTCCATGGGCATTATTCCTCCCCGGGACCTACTGCCAAGTGTGGCCGGGGAACAGTGACTCTTGGCCGGATAGGCCAAGTGGCTTCTCCCGCTGACTTGCCCCTTTGGAGGTAGTAGCTCCTACTTCCATGGGCATTATTCCTCCCCGGGACCTACTGCCAAGTGTGGCCGGGGAACAGTGACTCTTGGCCGGATAGGCCAAGTGGCTTCTCCCGCTGACTTGCCCCTTTGGAAGTAGGAGCTCCTACTTCCATGGGCATTATTCCTCCCCGGGACCTACTGCCAAGTGTGGCCGGGGGACAGTGACATGTGGCCGGATAGGCCAAGTGGCTTCTCCCGCTGACTTGCCCCTTTGGAAGTAGGAGCTCCTACTTCCATGGGCATTATTCCTCCCCGGGACCTACAGCCAAGAGTGGCCGGGGGACAGTGACACTTGGCCGGGTAGGCGAGGTGGCTTCTCCCGCTGACTTGACCCTTTGGAAGTAGGAGCTCCTACTTCCATGGGCATTATTCCTCCCCGGGACTTGCCGCCAAGTCTGGCCGGGGGACAGTGACATGTGGCCGGATAGGCCAAGTGGCTTCTCCCGCTGACTTGCCCCTTTGGAAGTAGGAGCTCCTACTTCCATGGGCATTATTCCTCCCGGGGACTTGCCGCCAAGTCTGGCCGGGGGACAGTGACACTCGGCCGGGTAGGCGAAGTGGCTTCTCCCGCTGACTTGCCCCTTTGGAAGTAGGAGCTCCTACTTCCATGGGCATTATTCCTCCCCGGGACCTACTGCCAAGTGTGGCCGGGGGACAGTGACACTTGGCCGGGTAGGCGAAGTGGCTTCTCCCGCTGACTTGACCCTTTGGAAGTAGGAGCTCCTACTTCCATGGGCATTATTCCTCCCCGGGACCTCCTGCCAAGTGTGGCCGGGGAACAGTGACTCTTGGCCGGATAGGCCAAGTGGCTTCTCCCGCTGACTTGCCCCTTTGGAAGTAGGAGCTCCTACTTCCATGGGCATTATTCCTCCCCGGGACCTACAGCCAAGTGTGGCCGGGGAACAGTGACTCTTTGCCGGATAGGCCAAGTGGCTTCTCCCGCTGACTTGCCCCTTTGGAAGTAGGAGCTCCTACTTCCATGGGCATTATTCCTCCCCTCGACCTACAGCCAAGTGTGGCCGGGGAACAGTGACTCTTTGCCGGATAGGCCAAGTGGCTTCTCCCGCTGACTTGCCCCTTTGGAGGTAGTAGCTCCTACTTCCATGGGCATTATTCCTCCCCGGGACATACTGCCAAGTGTGGCCGGGGAACAGTGACTCTTTGCCGGATAGGCCAAGTGGCTTCTCCCGCTGACTTGCCCCTTTGGAGGTAGTAGCTCCTACTTCCATGGGCATTATTCCTCCCCGGGACCTACAGCCAAGAGTGGCCGGGGAACAGTGACTCTTGGCCGGATAGGCCAAGTGGCTTCTCCCGCTGACTTGCCCCTTTGGAAGTAGGAGCTCCTACTTCCATGGGCATTATTCCTCCCCGGGACCTACTGCCAAGTGTGGCCGGGGAACAGTGACTCTTGGCCGGATAGGCCAAGTGGCTTCTCCCGCTGACTTGCCCCTATGGAAGTAGGAGCTCTTACTTCCATGGGCAGTATACCACTCGGGGACTTAGAGCCAAGTGTCTTCACCCTTTGGAGGTAGTAGCTCCTACTTCCATGGGCATTATTCCTCCCCGGGACATACTGCAAATTGTGGCCGGGGAACAGTGACTCTTGGCCGGATAAGCCAAGTGGCTTCTCCCGCTGACTTGCCCCTTTGAAGGTAGTAGCTCCTACTTCCATGGGCATTATTCCTCCCCGGGACCTACAGCCAAGAGTGGCCGGGGAACAGTGACTCTTGGCCGGATAGGCCAAGTGGCTTCTCCCGCTGACTTGCCCCTTTGGAAGTAGGAGCTCTCACTTCCATGGGCAGTATACCTCTCGGGGACTTAGAGCCAAGTGTCTTCGCCCTTTGGAGGTAGGAGCTCTTACTTCCATGGGCATTATTCCTCTCCGGGACTTACAGCCAAGTGTGGCCGGGGAACAGTGACACTTGGCCGGGTAGGCCAAGTGGCTGCTCCCGCTGACTTGCCCCTTTTGAAGTAGGAGCTCCTACTTCCATGGGCATTATTCCACCCCGGGACCTACAGCCAAGTGTGGACGGGGGACAGTGACATGTGGCCGGATAGGCCAAGTGGCTTCTCCCGCTGACTTGCCCCTTTGGAAGTAGGAGCTCCTACTTCCATGGGCATTATTCCTCCCCGGGACCTACTGCCAAGTGTGGCCGGGGAACAGTGACTCTTGGCCGGGTAGGCCAAGTGGCTTCTCCCGCTGACTTGCCCCTTTGGAAGTAGGAGCTCCTACTTCCATGGGCATTATTCCTCTCCGGGACCTACTGCCAAGTGTGGCCGGGGAACAGTGACTCTTGGCCGGATAGGCCAAGTGGCTTCTCCCGCTGACTTGCCCCTTTGGAAGTAGGAGCTCTTACTCCCATGGGCAGTATACCTCTCGGGGACTTAGAGCCAAGTGTCTTCACCCTTTGGAGGTAGTAGCTCCTACTTCCATGGGCATTATTCCTCCCCGGGACCTACTGCCAAGTGTGGCCGGGGAACAGTGACTCTTGGCCGGATAGGCCAAGTGGCTCTTCTCCCGCTGACTTGCCCCTTTGGAAGTAGGAGCTCCTACTTCCATGGGCATTATTCCTCCCCGGGACCTACAGCCAAGTGTGGCCGGGGAACAGTGACTCTTGGCCGGATAGGCCAAGTGGCTTCTCCCGCTGACTTGCCCCTTTGGAAGTAGGAGCTCTTACTTCCATGGGCATTATACCTCTCGGGGACTTAGAGCCAAGTGTCTTCACCCTTTGGAGGTAGGAGCTCCTACTTCCATGGGCATTATTCCTCCCCGGGACCTACTGCCAAGTGTGGCCGGGGAACAGTGACTCTTGGCCGGATAGGCCAAGTGGCTTCTCCCGCTGACTTGCCCCTATTGAAGTAGGAGCTCTTACTTCCATGGGCATTATTCCTCCCCGGGACCTACTGCCAAGTGTGGCCGGGGAACAGTGACTCTTGGCCGGATAGGCCAAGTGGCTTCTCCCGCTGACTTGCCCCTTTGGAAGTAGGAGCTCTTACTTCCATGGGCATTATTCCTCCCCGGGACCTACTGCCAAGTGTGGCCGGGGAACAGTGACTCTTGGCCGGATAGGCCAAGTGGCTTCTCCCGCCGACTTGCCCCTTTGGAAGTAGGAGCTCCCACTTCCATGGGCATTATTCCTCCCCGGGACATACTGCCAAGTGTGGCCGGGGAACAGTGACTCTTGGCCGGATAGTCCAAGTGGCTTCTCCCGCTGACTTGCCCCTTTGGAAGTAGGAGCTCCTACTTCCATGGGCATTATTCCTCCCCGGGACCTACAGCCAAGAGTGGCCGGGGGACAGTGACATGTGGCCGGATAGGCCAAGTGGCTTCTCCCGCTGACTTGCCCCTTTGGAAGTAGGAGCTCCTACTTCCATGGGCATTATTCCTCCCCGGGACCTACTGCCAAGTGTGGCCGGGGAACAGTGACTCTTGGCCGGATAGGCCAAGTGGCTTCTCCCGCTGACTTGCCCCTATGGAAGTAGGAGCTCTTACTTCCATGGGCATTATTCCTCCCCGGGACCTACTGCCAAGTGTGGCCGGGGAACAGTGACTCTTGGCCGGATAGGCCAAGTGGCTTCTCCCGCTGACTTGCCCCTTTGGAAGTAGGAGCTCTCACTTCCATGGGCAGTATACCTCTCGGGGACTTAGAGCCAAGTGTCTTCACCCTTTGGAGGTAGGAGCTCTTACTTCCATGGGCATTATTCCTCTCCGGGACCTACAGCCAAGTGTGGCCGGGGAACAGTGACACTTGGCCGGATAGGCCAAGTGGCTGCTCCCGCTGACTTGCCCCTTTGGAAGTAGGAGCTCCTACTTCCATGGGCATTATTCCACCCCGGGACCTACAGCCAAGTGTGGCCGGGGGACAGTGACATGTGGCCGGATAGGCCAAGTGGCTTCTCCCGCTGACTTGCCCCTTTGGAAGTAGGAGCTCCTACTTCCATGGGCATTATTCCTCCCCGGGACCTACTGCCAAGTGTGGCCGGGGAACAGTGACTCTTGGCCGGGTAGGCCAAGTGGCTTCTCCCGCTGACTTGCCCCTTTGGAAGTAGGAGCTCCTACTTCCATGGGCATTATTCCTCCCCGGGACCTACTGCCAAGTGTGGCCGGGGAACAGTGACTCTTGGCCGGGTAGGCCAAGTGGCTTCTCCCGCTGACTTGCCCCTTTGGAAGTAGGAGCTCTTACTCCCATGGGCAGTATACCTCTCGGGGACTTAGAGCCAAGTGTCTTCACCCTTTGGAGGTAGTAGCTCCTACTTCCATGGGCATTATTCCTCCCCGGGACCTACTGCCAAGTGTAGCCGGGGAACAGTGACTCTTGGCCGGATAGAACTAGTGGCTTCTCCCGCTGACTTGCCCCTTTGGAAGTAGGAGCTCCTACTTCCATGGGCATTATTCCTCCCCGGGACCTACTGCCAAGAGTGGCCGGGGAACAGTGACTCTTGGCCGGATAGGCCAAGTGGCTTCTCCCGCTGACTTGCCCCTTTGGAAGTAGGAGCTCCTACTTCCATGGGCATTATTCCTCCCCGGGACCTACTGCCAAGTAAGGCCGGGGAACAGTGACTCTTGGCCGGATAGAACTAGTGGCTTCTTCCGCTGACTTGCCCCTTTGGAAGTAGGAGCTCCTACTTCCATGGGCATTATTCCTCCCCGGGACCTACAGCCAAGCTTGGCCGGGGGACAGTGACATGTGGCCGGATAGGCCAAGTGGCTTCTCCCGCTGACTTGCCCCTTTGGAGGTAGGAGCTCTTACTTCCATGGGCATTATTCCTCTCCGGGACCTACAGCCAAGTGTGGCCGGGGAACAGTGAAACTTGGCCGAATAGGCCAAGTGGCTGCTCCCGCTGACTTGCCCCTTTGGAAGTAGGAGCTCCTACTTCCATGGGCATTATTCCTCCCCGGGACCTATAGCCAAGTGTGGCCGGGGGACGGTGACATGTGGCCGGATAGGCCGAGCGGCTTCTCCCGCTGACGTCATCGCTTTGGAAGTAGGAGCTCCTACTTCCATGGGCTTGTTCCTCCCCGGGACTTGCCGCCAAGTCTGGCCGGGGGACAGTGACATGTGGCCGGATAGGCCAACTGGCTGCTCCCGCTGAGCCCCTACTTCCATGGGCTTGTTCGTCCCCCGGGACTTGCCGCCAAGTCTGGCCGGGGAACAGTGACATGCCGCCGGATACGGCCGAGCGGCTGCTCCCGCTGACGTCATCGCTTTGGAAGTAGGAGCTCCTACTTCCATGGGCTTGTTCCTCCCCGGGACTTGCCGCCAAGTCTGGCCGGGGGACAGTGACATGTGGCCGGATAGGCCAACTGGCTGCTCCCGCTGAGCCCCTACTTCCATGGGCTTGTTCGTCCCCGGGACTTGCCGCCAAGTCTGGCCGGGGAACAGTGACATGCCGCCGGATACGGCCGAGCGGCTGCTCCCGCTGACGTCATCACTTTGGAAGTCGGAGCTCCTACTTCCATGGGCTTGTTCCTCCCCGGGACTTGCCGCCAAGTCTGGCCGGGGGACAGTGACATGTGGCCGGATAGGCCAACTGGCTGCTCCCGCTGAGCCCCTACTTCCATGGGCTTGTTCGTCCCCGGGACTTGCCGCCAAGTCTGGCCGGGGAACAGTGACATGCCGCCGGATACGGCCGAGCGGCTGCTCCCGCTGACGTCATCACTTTGGAAGTCGGAGCTCCTACTTCCATGGGCTTGTTCCTCCCCGGGACTTGCCGCCAAGTCTGGCCGGGGGACAGTGACATGTGGCCGGATAGGCCAACTGGCTGCTCCCGCTGAGCCCCTACTTCCATGGGCTTGTTCGTCCCCGGGACTTGCCG